>NW_006797921.1:122810-139451 GCF_000442215.2 Lipotes vexillifer | reverse complement strand
GGGAAAGAGCAGAAGAAACGGACTCCAAACAGGCCCAGATGCTGGATGTAGCAAACATTTCAAAGCAGCTTTATAAGTAATTTTAAAGAATTAAATAAAAATACCTTCAATGAATTAAAGGGAAATACAATCTTAATGAATGAAAACGTAAGGAATCTTAACAGAAAAAACTAACACTATGAAAAGAACCAAACGGAAATTCTAGAGCTGAAAGCACAATAACTGAGAGGTAAAATTCACTAGAAAGGTTTAACAGCAGCCTGGAAGTGGTAGAAAAAAATCAGTGAACGTGAAGAGTGATCAACAGGAATCATCCAATCCGAAGAACAGAGAGAAAAAAGAGTGAAGAAAAACGAACCTCAGAGAGCCGTGGGACAATCAAGCTCTCCAGTGTACATGTAATTGAAATCCCAAGAGAGAAAGCAGAAAAAATGTTGAAGATGCCCAAAAGAAAGCACAGTATAGATGCTGTTTTAAGGTTAAAAACGTTCAAATAAAAGCAGTTTCTACACTAAATTAAACCAGAAATCTTCATTTAAATTGCCTTAATTTAAGATCAAAAGAAAGAATAAGATATCAAATATAATTTAAATCCAGAAACACATCTGAAATAAGATTATAAATGATTCAGATTTAAAAAAAAATAAACCCTCTGAATTCTACTTCTGATAAAATTTACCTGAACCAACAGAGGTTATTCTTTAAAGAGGACAGTTCTATTGCCTGGGAGAGGGCATGAGAAAGCTTTCCAGGGTGCTGGAAATCATCTACATCTTGATCTTGTTGGTATTTTACATAGGGTATATACATATGTAAACATTTATTGAACTGAACTCTTAAGATCTGAGCACTTCGCCATATCCAAGTTATCTTCCATTAAAGAAGGAAAGAAGGAAAGGGGAGGAAGGAGAGGGGGAATAAAGGATGGGAGGAAGGCACTAACTTACCTGAAACCTGATCATCTGTTAAGCCAAATGCTGACATGACATTTTTATTGATTTCATCTTGGTTTTTTAAAGGATCAAAAGCTGACATACTTGCTGCCATAACCTGAGTAGACTGTTTCCCAGAAGAATCAGAAGCAGCAGGCTTTTCTTCCCTACTATCCACAGTATCTATAAAAGAAATAAGCAAAAACTTGTTTCTATTTTATCTATACTCAATATGGCCTAAAAAATATATGACAGCAAAATATATATGTGCATATACTCTGGAATGTTGAGGGTATCTCTGAAAATAGGATTATAGATAATTTTACCTTCTTCTTTGTACTTGTTTATACTTTTGTTTGTAAAATCAGGAAAAAAAGGTCAAAAAGAGATGCAAAATAAAATTTTTTGAGAAAGCTATTATGTATGTCCTTCCCTAAGAATTATCAGATGAGGGAAAAAAATACAAGCACCTTTACAGACAGAAACATTTTTACCCTTCTTTTTGAAGACCTATGACCTATATCCTAGTATCAGACTCATACTGTGCACTAATGCTTTATTTTCTAAAAGGATAAAAAAGCTTAACTAAACTTATGATATCAACTTTTATGTTTTATTTTTACTTGTCTTCTGGTTCATTATTAAAGTACATGGAAACCTCAAGCCAATGCATACTTTCAATTTACTATGTCTTCCTTTAAAATACTTATTACAGATAAAACGATACATGTCTGAGATATGCTCAAAATAACATGGGAGGGGTAGAAATGTGTGCAAGTATAGATGGCATGATACTATGAATTGATAATTGTTGAAGCTGTGTGGGTTCATGAAATTCATTATAGTATTATGCCTCCATTTGTATATGTTTCAATTTTTCCATAATAAAATATTTTGAAAAGTAGAATTTTAAACATTATGAGCAGGAAAAATTTTAAACCATGCTTTTCTTCTAAGGATACTAAGGTACTAAACAGGCATTTACACTACCTTGTGAAAGAAAAGGGGTTCAAGAATAACCTACATTTTATAAATAGAAACTTAAGGCCAACAAATTAAAAAAATTGAAAACAAAACAAACAAGTTAACGAAAAGAATACTGCTAACCACTTACTCAAATAACAGACAATTATCAATTCCTTTCTGTTACCAACCAAGTAAATGAACATGCGTTATTAAATCATCTCTGTGATCAAGACCAAATTTATCTTGTGAAAAAATGTATGGACTAAGTGGAATATAAGCACACATGGGCTTAGAGCTCTCATTTATTCCTATCATTCCTCTAGTTACATTAATATTTCCTAAATTTCTGTAAGAAAGCTTCTATAACTACTCCTTTAAAATAAGTCTGCCAGTCATCCATCTTCCTCACCAATTTCCCTCCTCTAATTCCAAGGACACATCCCAAGAGCACATCAAACCAATCTTATGATTATTTCCCCTCACAGTGCTACCTTCCACTACCTATGCATACTTCCACTTAGGGCAAACTAAATTCACCAGGAAACACAATATATGTCCAATAGCCCACTACTTCCTCCAGTAGCTACTGCAGAGCTACTGCTACAGGTCAATCCAGTATTTAAGGTGGCCTACACATCATCTGCCCCATAGAGGAAAGCAAATGTCCAAGCAAGTGTCCAAGGAGTCTATTACAGAGGTAGAGTGCTGAAAACATAGGTAGCTATATGTTTCTCGGTGAGGGCAAGGCACAGCATTTTATTTGTTTTTTTTTTTTTGTTTTTTTTTTTTGCAGTACGCGGGCCTCTCACTGTTGTGGCCTCTCCTGTAGCAGAACACAGGCTCCGGACGCGCAGGCTCAGCGGCCATGGCTCACGGGCCTGGCCGCTCTGCAGCATGTGGGATCTTCCCGGACCAGGGAACGAACCCGTGTCCCCTGTATCAGCAGGCAGACTCTCAACCACTGCGCCACCAGGGAAGCCCAAGGCACAGCATTTTAAAGAGCACTGACAGCTGAGTTGTAGTTTTGTTTGGTGAACCAGACTTTCAGTTTCTGATGTAGCTTTTTGGCCTATTTTATGTTTGTTTTTTTTTCTTGAGATTATTAAATCAGAATATGTTCTAAGAGCTTAGAAGCTTAGGAAATTTCATAAAATAGGTAAGCAATCTAAGTACAGGAGAGTAAAAAAAATTAGTAACAATCACCTATAAAAATAAAGCATAGAGCTTCCTTGGTGGCACAGTGGTTGAGAGTCCGCCTGCTGATGCAGGGGACGCGGGTTCGTGCCCCAGTCCAGGAGGGTCCCACATGCCGTGGAGCGGCTGGGCCCGTGAGCCATGGCCGCTAGACCTGTGCATCCAGAGACTGTGCTCCGCAACGGGGGAGGTCGCAACAGCGAGAGGCCCGCGTACCAGAAAAATAAGTAAGTAAGTAAATAAATAAATAAATAAAGCATAGAATATATTTTATAGGACATTCCATCCCAAAACAGCAGATTACACTTTCTTCTCAAGTGCACACGGAACATCCTCCAGTACAGATCACATCTTGGGTCACAAATCAAGCCTTGGTAAATTTAAGAAAATTGAAATCCTACCAAGCATATTCTCTGACCACAACGCTGTGAGATTAGAAATAAATTACAGGGGAAAAGAACATAAAAAACACAAACACACGGAGGCTAAACAATACGTTACTAAATAACCAACAGATCACTGAAGAAATCAAAGAGGAAACCAAAAAATACCTAGAGACAAATGACAATGAAAACACGACAATCCAAAACCTATGGGAAGCAGCAAAAGCAGGTCTAAGAGGGAAGTTTATAGGAATACAATCCTACCTCAAAAAACAAGAAAAATCTCAAACAATCCAACCTTACACCTAAAGGAACTAGAAAAAGAAGAACAAACAAAACCCAAAATTAGTAGAAGGAAAGAAATCATAAAGATCAGAGCAGAAAAAAATGAAATAGAAAACAATAGCAAAGATCAATAAAGCTAAAAGATGGATCTTTGAGAAGATAAACAAAATTGATAAACCTTTAGACACACTCATCAAGAAACAGAGAGAGAGGACTCAAATGAATAAAATTAGAAATGAAAAAGTACAAGTTACAACAGACACTGCAGAAATACAAAGCATTATAGGAGACTATTGCAAGCTACTCTATGCCAATAAAATGGACAACCTGGAAGAAATGGACAAATTCTTAGAAAGGTATAACCTTCCAAGACTGAACCAGGAAGAAACAGAAAATATGAACAGACCAATCACAAGTAATGAAATTGAAACTGTGATTAAAAATCATCCAAAAATCAGAAGTCCAGGACCAGATGGCTTCACAGGTAAATTCTACAACACATTTAGAGAAGAGCTAACACCTATCCTTCTCAAACTCTTCCAAAAAACTGCAGACGAACAAACACTCCCAAACTCATTCTACAAAGCCACCGTCACCCTGATACCGAAACCAGACAAAGATACTACAAAAAAAGAAAATTACAGACCAATATCACTGATGAATATAGATGCAAAAATCCTCAACAAAATACTAGCAAACAGAATCCAACAACACATTAAAAGGATCATACACCATGATCAAGTGGGATTTATCCCAGGGATGCAAGGATTCTTCAATATACGCAAATCAATGTGATACACCATATTAACAAACTGAAGAAGAAAAACCATATGATCATCTCAGTAGATGCAGAAGAAGCTTTTGACAAAATTCAACATGCATTTATGATAAAATCTCTCCAGAAAGTGGGCACAGAGGGAACCTACCTCAACGTAATAAAGGCCATATACAACAAACCCACAGCCAACATCATTCTCAACGGTGGAAAACTGAAAGCATTTCCTCTAAGATCAGGAACAAGACAAGGATGTCCACTCTCACCACTATTATTCAACATAGTTTTGCAACTGCTAGCCACAGCAATCAGAGAAGAAAAGGAAATAAATACAAATTGGAAAAGAAGAAGTAAAACTGTCACTGTTTGCAGATGACATGATACTATACACAAATAATCCTAAAGATGCTACCAGAAAACTACTAGAGCTAATCAATGAATCTGGTAAAGTTGCAGGATACAAAATTAATGCACAGGGCTTCCCTGGTGGCGCAGTGGTTGAGAGTCTGCCTGCCGATGCAGGGGACACGAGTTCGTGCCCTGGTCTGGGAATATCCCACATGCCGCGGAGCGGCTGGGCCCGTGAGCCATTAGAGAAAGCCCACGTGCAGCAATGAAGACCCACCCCAGCCATAAATAAATAAATAAATACATTGTGTATTATTTAAAAAAAAAAAAAAAAAATTAATGCACAAAGAACCGAGCTGGTTTCCCTGTGCCATGCGGCTGCTTCCCACTGGCTATCTACCTTACGTTTGTTAGTATATATATGTCCATGTCTCTCTCTCGCCCTAACACACGCCCTAACACGGTTCTTTGTGGCTGTCTGGAGGGGTGGGATAGGGAGGGTGGGAGGGAAGGAGACAAAGAGGGAAGAGATATGGGAACATATGTATATGTATAACTGACTCACTCTGTTATAAAGCAGAAACTAACACACCATTGTAAAGCAATTATACCCCAATAAAGATGTTAAAAAAAAGAAATTAATGCACAAAAATCTCTTGCATTCCTGTACACTAACACCAAAAGATCAGAAAGAGAAATTAAGGAAACAATCCCATTCACCACTGCAAAAGAATAAAATACCTAGGAATAAACCTACCTAAGGAGGTAAAAGACCTGTCCTCAGAAAACTATAAGACACAGATGAAAGAAATCAAGGATGACACAAACATATGGAGCGGTACACCATGTTCCTGGATTGGAAGAATCAATATTGTGAAAATGACTCTACTACCCAAAGCAATCTACAGATTCAATGCAATCTCTGTCAAATTACCAATGGCATTTTTTACAGAACTAGAACAAAAAATCTTAAAATTTGTATGGAGACACAAAAGACTCCAAACAGCCAGAGCAATCTTGAGAGAAAAAAATGGAGGTGGAAGATCAGACTATACTACAAAGCTACAGTACTCAAAACAATATGGTACTGGCACAAAAACAGAAATACAGATCAATGGAACAGGATAGAAAGCTCAAAGATAAACCCACACACCTATGGTCAACTTATCTATGACAGAGGAAGCAAGGATATACAACAGAGTAAAGACAGTCTCTTCAAGGGCTTCCCTGGTGGCGCAGTGCTTGAGAGTCCGCCTGCCGATGCAGGAGACGCGGGTTCGTGCCCCGTTTCGGGAGGATCCCACATGCCGCGGAGCGGCTGGGCCCGTGAGCCATGGCCGCTGGGCCTGCGCGTCCGGAGCCTGTGCTCCGCAAATGGGAGAGGCCACGACAGTGAGAGGCCCAAAAAAAAAAAAAAGACAGTCTCTTCAATAAGTGGTGCTGGGAAAACTGGATGGCTACATGTAAAAGAATGAAATTAGGACATTCCCTAATACCATACACAAAAATAAACTTAAAATGGATTGAAGACCTAAATGTAAGACTGGATGCTATAAAACTCTTAGAGGAAAACATAGGAAGAACACTCTTTGACATAAATCACAGCAAGATATTTTAAGACCCACCTCCCAGAGTAATGGAAATAAAAACAAAAATAAACAAATGGGACCTAATGAAACTTAAAAGCTTTTGCACAGCAAAGGAAACTACAAACAAGCGAAGACAACCCTCAGAATGGGAGAAAATATTTGCAAATGAATCAACGGACAAAGGATTAATCTCCAAAATATATAAACAGATCATGCAGCTCAATACTAAAACAAAAAACAACCCAATCCAAAAATGGGCAGAAGACCTAAATAGACATTTCTCCAAAGAAGACATACAGATGGCCAACAGGTGCATGAAAGGCTGCTCAACATCACTAATTATTAACTACAATGAGGGGGATTCCCTGGTGGCGCAGTGGTTAAGAATCCGCCTGCCAATACAGGGGACATGGGTTTGAACCCTGGTCTGGGAAGATCCCACATGCCGCGGAGCATCTAGGTCCGTGAGCCACAACTACTGAGCCTGCGCATCTGGAGCTTGTGCTCCGCAAAAAGAGAGGCCACGACAGTGAGAGGCCCACGCACCGCGATGAAGTGGCCCCCACTCGCCGCAACTAGAGAAAGCCCTCATGCAGAAACGAAGACCCAACACAGCCAAAAATTAAAAAAAAAAAAAAAAAAAACTACAATGAGGTATCACCTCACACCAGTCAGAAATGGCATCATCAGAAAATCTACAAACAACAAATGCTAGCTAGAGAGGGTGTGGAATAAAGGGAATGCTCTTGCACTGTCAGTGGGAATGTAATTTGATACAGTCACTATGGAGAACAGTATGGAGGTTCCTTAAAAACCTAAAAATAAAACTACCATATGACCCAGCAATCCCACTACTGGGCATATACCCAGAGAAAACCATAATTCAAAATGACACATGCACCCCAATGTTCACTGCAGCACTATTTATAATAGCCAGGTCATGGAAGCAACCTAAATGCCCATCAACAGACGAATGGATAAAGATGTCGTACGTATATACAATGGAATATTACTCAGCCATAAAAAGGAATGAAACTGGGTCATTTGTAGAGACGTCCCTGGACCTAGAGACTGTCATACAGAGTGAAGTCAAAAACAGAAAAACAAATATCGTATATTAACGCATATATGTGGAATCTAAAAAAATGGTATACATGATCTTATTTGCAAAGCAGAAATAGAAGCACAGACATAGAGAACAAATGTATGTATACCAGGGGGGAAAGAGGTGGTGTGGGAGGAATTGGGAGATTGGGATTTACATATATACACTAATATGTATAAAACAGATACCTAGTAAGAACCTGCTGTATGAAAATTGATTAATTAATTAAAGAAAAAAGCACAGAATGTATTATTCAGTTCATTAAGTAACTCAGATAGGACACAATGACTAGAAGATGGCCATATAAAGAAACAATACATGATATAATTTCCAAGATGCAGAGAAGAAACCAATTTTTAACATCTTTTACATTAACATAGGTGAGATGTTAACAATAAAACATATGAACACCTGGAAATAAACTAATAAAAAAAAGCAGTATGTGGAGAGAAATAAGTGAATAGAAAGGTTGTTTCACCAAATCCAAAAAGCTTATAAATCTATCCCTTAGAGCAGAATATAGGCTACTGTGGGTTTCTGCACAGTACTGGCTCTACTTGTTTAATTCTGATCTAAGTTTCATAATATTCTACAGATGCTTTAACTCCTTCAAGTTATATGCAAATGTAGTTGTATCAGCATCTATGATTTCTTCTGGGAAAATGGTCAAAAGTTTTCTTCAGATCCTTGACCTAAAATTGGAGATTTTTGTTTAAAGGTATTTGTTTGGAGAGACAGGATTCAGAAAAGGCCACTTGCTTTGACCTGAAATGTAAAAGGTTTCACCATAAAGAAGCCAGAAGGATCTCACTGTAGTATTTCAGCACATCTCTTTAGTATGTTCTGAAATCTGGAAGTGAAACTAGAAATTACTAATCAATCACCCAATATTTATCAAGTCATCTACCACTAACACAATTCCACATGGCTGGAGGAAAAGGGAAATGATGGATAATGCATCTTTAACTAAATCAAACAAAACTCCACAGTTTAAATGGGGCCAAAAAGAGAGTATCTCAGAATCTAAAGGTTGCAAGTGATTATACAATGCCACTTTTCCACAAAACTATCTTCTATTAAGCCCCTTACAGCCAGTCACCCAGAGTCTATAAAATACTACTATTTCACGATATGGACAGTTTTAAACATGTGAAACTTATATGCAAACACAAAAATTATTAAAAAAATAAGTGTTTATTTTTAAAGTGCAACATCTAATGTTAAAAGTCGAGGAAAGCAAGTCTTTTAAAATCTACTTTCAAGCCATTCTTATATTTCAGTCTATATTTTATAATATATTTGGTCCCCAAACTATATTCAGTTTGGTCCCCAAACTATATTCAGTTCCAAATTTGTCAATAAACCTTGCTTTATCTTAATGGAAATGGTACATGTCAGAACACCTACTGGATGCTGGCAGAAGACCTCAGACCTCCCAAAAGTTAAGAAACTCCACACGTACCTGGGTAGGGCAAAAGAAAAAAAGAAAAAACAGAGACAAACGAATAGGGACCGGACCTGCACCAGTGAAGGAGGAAACGTGTTTCCACACTCTAGGAAGCCCCTTCGCGGGCAGGGACTGTGGGTGGCGGAGGGGGAAAGCTTCGGGGCCGCGTTGGAGAGCACAGCAACAGGGGTGTGGAGGGCAAAGCGGAGAGATTCCAGCACAGAGGATGGCTGCCGACCAGCACTCACTAGCCCAAGAAGCTTGTCTGCCCATCCGCCAGGGTGGGCGGGGCTGGGAGTTGAGGCTCCGGCTTCAGTCGGAGTGCAGGGAGAGGACTGGGGTTGCTGGCGTGAACACAGCCTGCAGGGGGTTAGTGCACCACAGCTAACCGGGAGGGAGTCCGGGGAAAAGTCTGGACCTGCCGAAGAGGCAAGAGACTTTTTCTTCCCTCTTTGCTTCCTGGTACGCGAGGAGAGGGGATTAAAAGCGCTGCTTAAAGGAGCTCCAGAGACGCGAGGTACAGCGAGGACCTCAGAGACTGGCATGAGACGCTAAGGCTGCTGCTGCTGGCACCAAGAAGCCTGTGTGCGAGCACAGGTCACTAACCACACCTCCCTTCCGGGGAGCCTGTGCAGCCCGCCACTGCCAGGGTCCCAGGATCCACGGACAACATCGCCGGTAGAACGCAGCACGGCGCGCCTCAGGCTGGTGCAACATCACGCTGGCTTCTGCCGCCGCAGGCTCGCCCCACACTCCACGCCCCTCCCCCTCCCCACCCCCGGCGTGAGTGAGCCAGAGCCGCCGAGTCAGCTGCTCCTTTAGCCCCGCCCTGTCTGAGTAAAGAACAGATGCCATCCTGTGACCTACACGCAGAGGTGGGGCCAAATCCAAAGGTGAGCCCCTGGAAGCTGTGAGAACAAAGAAGAGAAAGGGAAATCTCTCCCAGCAGCCTCAGAAGCAGCGGGTTAAAGCTCCACAATCAACTTGATGTACCCTGCATCTGTGGAATACATAAATAGACAACGAATCATCCCAAATTGCGGAGGTGGACTTTGGGAGCAATATTTATTATTTTTCCCCTTTTCCTCTTCTTGTGAGTGTGTATGTGTATGCTTCTGTGTGAGATTTTGTCTGTATAGCTTTGCTTTCACCATATGTCCTAGGGTTCTATCCGTCCATTATTTTTGTTTTCTTCTTTTTAAAAAATTTTTTTCTTCATAATTATTTTTTATTTTAATAACTTTATTTTCTTTTATCTTACTTTATTTTATTATCTTTCATTCTTCTTTTCTTTCTACTTTTTCTCGCTTTTATTCTGAGCCGTGTGGGTGAAAGGTTCTTGGTACTGCAGCCAGAAGTCAGTGCTGTGCCTCTGAGGTGGGAGAGACAACTTCAGGACACGGGTCCACAAGAGACCTCCCAGCTCCACATAATATCAAATGGTGAAAATCTCCCAGAGATCTCCATCTCAACACCAGCACCCAGCTTCACTCAACGACCAGCAAGCTACAGTGCTGGACACCCTATGCCAAACAACTAGCAAGACAGGAACACAACCCCACCAATTAACAGAGAGGCTGCCTAAAATCATAATAAGGCCACAGACACCCCAAAACACACCATGAGATGTGGACCTGCCCACCAGAAAGACAAGATTCAGCCTCATCCACCTGAACACAGGCACTAGGCCCCTCCACCACAAAGCCTACACAACCTACTGAACCAACTTTAGCCACTGGGGACAGACACCAAAAACAATGGGAACTACGAACCTGCAGCCTGCAAAAAGGAGACCCCAGGGCTTCCCTGGTGGCACAGTGGTTGAGAGTCAGCCTGCCGACGCAGAGGACACAGGTTCGTGCCCCAGTCTGGGAAGATCCCACATGCCGCGGAGTGGCTGGGCCCGTGAGCCATGGCCGCTGAGCCTGCGCGTCCGGAGCCGGTGCTCCGCAGCAGGAGAGGCCACGATAGTGAGAGGCCCGCGTACCACGAAAAAAAAAATAAAAAAGCAGACCCCAAACACAGTAAGATAAGCTAAATGAGAAGACAGAAAAACACACAGCAGATGAAGGAACAAGATAAAAACCCATCAGACCTAACAAATGAAGAGGAAATAGACAGTCTACCTGAAAAAGAATTCAGAATAATGATAGTAAAGATGATGCAAAATCTTGGAAATAGAATGGACAAAATGCAAGAAACATTTAACAAGGACCTAGAAGAACTAAAGATAAAACAAGCAACGATGAACAACACAATAAATGAAATTAAAAATACTCTAGATGAGATCAATAGCAGAATAACTGAGGCAGAAGAACGGATAAGTGACCTGGAAGACAAAATAGTGGAAATAACTACTGCAGAGCAGAATAAAGAAAAAAGAATGAAAAGAACTGAGGACAGCCTCAGAGACCTCTGGGAAAACAAACGCACCAACACTCGAATTACAGGGATTCCAGGAGAAGTAGAGAAAGAGAAAGGGACTGAGAAAATATTTGAAGAGATTATAGTTGAAAACTTCCCTAATATGGGAAAGGAAATAGTTAATCAAGTCCAGGAAGCAGAGAGTCCCATACAGGATAAATCCAAGGAGAAAAACGCCAAGACACATATTAATCAAACTGTCAAAAATTAAATACCAAGAAAACATATTAAAAGCAGCAAGGGAAAAACAACAAATAACACACAAGGGAATCCCCATAAGGTTAACGGCTGCTCCTTCAGCAGAAACTCTGCAAGCCAGGACGGACTGGCAGGACATATTTAAAGTGATGAAGGAGAAAATCCTGCAACCAAGATTACCCAGCAAGGATCTCATTCAGATTTGATGGAGAAATTAAAACCTTTACAGACAAGCAAAAGCTGAGAGAGTTCAGCACCACCAAACCAGCTTTACAACAAATGCTAAAGGAACTTCTCTAGGCAAGAAACACAAGAGAAGGAAAAGACCTACAATAACAAACCCCCCAAAATTAAATTGGGATAGAAACATACATATCGATAATTACGTTAAATTTAATGGATTAAATACTCCCACCAAAAGACACAGACTGGCTGAATGGATACAAGAACAAGACCTGTATATATGCTGTCTACAAGAGACCCACTTCAGACCTAGGGACACAAACACACTGAAAGTGAGGGGTTGGAAAAAGATATTCCATGCAAATGGAAATCAGAAGAAAGATGGAGTAGCAGTTCTCATATCAGACAAAACAGACCTTAAAATAAAGACTATTACAAGAGACAAAGAAGGACACTACAAAATGATCAATGGATCAATCCAAGAAGATATAACAACTGTAAATATTTATGCACCCAACATAGGAGCGCCTCAATACATAAGGCAAATACTAATAGCCATAAAAGGGGAAATCGACAGTAACACATTCATAGTAGGGGAGTTTTATACCCCACTTTCACAATAGACAGATCATCCAAAATGAAAATAAATAAGGAAACACAAGCTTTAAATGATACATTAAAGGAGATGGACTTCATTGATATTTATAGGACATTCCACCCAAAAACAACAGAATATACATTTTTCTCAAGTGCTCATGGAACATTCTCCAGGATAGATCATATCTTGGGTCACAAAACAAGCCTTGGTAAATTTAAGAAAATTGAAATTGTATCAAGTATCTTTTCTGACCACAATGCTATGAGACTAGGTAACAATTACAGGAAAAGATCTGTAAAAACTACAAACACATGGAGGCTAAACAATACACTACTTAATAACGAAGTGATCACTAAAGAAATCAAAGAGGAAATGAAAAAATACCGAGAAACAAATGACAATGGAGACAGGACAACCCAAAACCTATGGAATGCAGCAAAAGCAGCTCTAAGCGGGAAGTTTATAGCAATTCAATCCTACCTTAAGAAACAGGAAACATCTCGAATAAACAACCTAACCTTACACCTAAAGCAATTAGAGAAAGAAGAACAAAAAACACCCTAAGTTAGCAGAAGGAAAGAAATCATAAAGATCAGATCAGAAATAAATGAAAAAGAAATGAAGGAAACAATAGCAAAGATCAATAAAACTAAAAGCTGGTTCTTTGAGGAGATAAACAAAATTGATAAACCATTAGCCAGACTCATCAAGAAAAAGAGGAAGAACACTCAAATCAACAGAGTTAGAAATGAAAAAGGAGAAGTAAAATCTGACACTGCAAAAATACAAAAGATCATGAGAGATTACTACAAGCAACACTATGCGAATAAAATGGACAACCTGGAAGAAATGTACAAATTCTTAGAAAGGCACAACCTGCCAAAACTGAATCAGGAAGAAATAGAAAATATGAACAGACCAACCACAAGCACTGAAATTGAAACTGTGATTAAAAATCTTCCAACAAACAAAAGCCCAGGACAAGACGGCTTCACAGGCGAATTCTATCAAACATTTAGAGAAGAGATAACACCTATCCTTCTCAAACTCTTCCAAAATATAGCAGAGGGAGGAACACTCCCAAACTCATTCTATCAGGCCACCGTCACCCTGATACCAAAACCAGACAAGGATGTCACAAAGCAAGAAAATTACAGGCCAATATCACTGATGCACACAGATGCAAAAATCCTCAACAAAATACTAGCAAACAGAATCCAACAGCACATTAAAAGGATCATACACCATGATCAATTGGGGTTTATTCCAGGAATGCAAGGATTCTTCAATATACGCAAATCAATCAATGTGATACGTCATATTAACAAATTGAAGGAGAAAAGCCACATGATCCTCTCAATAGATGCAGAGAAAGCTGTCGACAAAATTCAGCACCCTTTTGATTAAAAACCCTGCAGAAAGTAGGCATAGAGGGAACTCTCCTCAACATAATGAAGGTCCGTATATGACAAGCCCACAGCCAACATCATCCTCAATGGCGAAAAACTGAAAGCATTTCCACTAAGGTCAGGAACAAGACAAGGTTGCCCACTCTCACCACTCTTATTCAACATAGTTTTGGAAGTTTTAGCCACAGCAATCAGAGAAGAAAAGGAAATAAAAGGAATCCAAATCGGAAAAGAAGAAGTAAAGCTGTCACTGTTTGCAGATGACATGATACTATACATAGAGAATTCTAAAGATGCTACCAGAAAACTACTAGAGCTAATCAATGAATTTCGTAAAGTAGCAGGATTCAAAATTAATGCACAGAAATCTCTGGCATTCCTATACACTAATGATGAAAAATCTGAAAGTGAAATCAAGAAAACACTCGCATTTACCACTGCAACGAACAGAATAAAATATCTAGGAATAAACCTACCTAAGGAGACAAAAGACCTATATGCAGAAAATTATAAGACACTGATGAAAGAAATTAAAGATGATACAAATAGATGGAGAGATATACCATGTTCTTGGACTGGAAGAATCAACATTGTGAAAATGACTCTACTACCCAAAGCAATCTACAGATTCAATGCAATCCCTATCAAACTACCACTGGCATATTTCACAGAACTAGAACAAAAAATTTCACAATTTGTATGGAAACACAAAAGACCCCGAACAGCCAAAGCAATCCTGAAAACGAAAAACTGAGCTGGAGCAATCAGGCTGCCTGACTTCAGACTATACTACAAAGCTACAGTAATCAAGACAGTATGGTACTGGCACAAAAACAGAAAGATAGATCAATGGAACAGGATAGAAAGCCCAGAGATAAACCCACGCACATATGGTCACCTTATCTTTGATAAAGGAGGCAGGAATGTACAGTGGAGAAAGGACAGCCTCTTCAATAAGTGGTGCTGGGAAAACTGGACAGGTACTTGTAAAAGTATGAGATTAGAACACTCCCTTACACCATACACAAAAATAAGCTCAAAATGGATTAAAGACCTAAATGTAAGGTCAGAAACTATCAAACTCTTAAAGGAAAACATAGGCAGAACACTCTATCACATAAATCACAGCAAGATCCTTCTTGACCCACCTCTTAGACAAATGGAAATAAAAACAAAAATAAACAACTGGGACCTAATGAAACTTCAAAGCCTTTGCACAGCAAAGGAAACCATAAACAAGACCAAAGGACAGCCCTCAGAATGGGAGAAAATATTTGCAAATGAAGCAACTGACAAAGGATTAATCTCCAAAATATACAAGCAGTTCATGCAGCTCAATAACAAAAAAACAAACAACCCAATCCAGAAATGGGCAGAAGACCTAAATAGACATTTCTCCAAAGAAGATATACAGACTGCCAACAAACACATGAAAGAATGCTCAACATCATTAATCATTAAAGAAATGCAAATCAAAACTACAATGAGATATCATCTCACACCAGTCAGAATGGCCATCATCAAAAAATCTAGAAACAATAAATGCTGGAGAGGGTGTGGAGAAAAGCGAACACTCTTGCACTGCTGGTGGGAATGTGAATTGGTACAGCCACTATGGAGAACAGTATGGAGGTTCCTTAAAAAACTACAAATAGAACTACCATATGACCCAGCAATCCCACTACTGGGCATATACCCTGAGAAAACCATAATTCAAAGAGAGTCATGTACTAAAATGTTCATTGCAGCTCTATTTACAATAGCCCGGAGATGGAAATAATTAATTGCCCATCATTGGATGAATAGATAAAGAAGATGTGGCACATATATACAATGGAATATTACTCAGCCATAAAAAGAAACGAAATTGAGCTATCTGTAATGAGGTGGATAGACCTAGAGTCTGTCATACAGAGTGAAGTAAGTCAGAAAGAAAAAGACAAATACTGTATGCTAACACATATATATGGAATTTAAGAAAAAAAAAAATGTCATGAAGAACCTCGGGGTAAGACAGGAATAAAAACACAGACCTACTAGAGAATGGACTTCAGGATATGGGGAGGGGGAAGGGTAAGCTGTGACAAAGCGAGAAAGAGGCATGGACGTATATACACTACCAAACGTAAAATAGATAGCTAGTGGGAAGCAGCTGCATAGCACAGGGAGATCAGCTCGGTGCTTTGTGACCACCTGGATGGGTGGGATAGGGAGGGTGGGAGGGAGGGAAACGCAAGAGGGAGGAGATATGGGAACATATGTATAACTGATTCACTTTGTTATAAAGCAGAAACTAACACACCATTGTAAAGCAATTATACTCCAATTAAAAAAAATAGTACATGTCATCTGTAAAATGGAAAAAAATACATTTTTCTTTGCATATTATGAACACTGTGCTTAAGATAAACTATACACCATTTTAGTGTACTAATCTATGATTACTTTTTTACTTGAAACTATTAATACTTCATATATCACATAAAATTCATGAAATGATTTCCATTACTAAGGTTCATTAGTTAACTATTACATTGAAAAGGGTTCAAGAGTCAAAGGGGTTTGAAAACTAACCTATGTCATAAACCCAGCAGTCTAAGACTAGCTGTAAAACAATCACCCAGAGGGCACTTTAACAATGGGATCCCCGGGCCCTGCCCTCCAAGAGGTCTGGGATGAGATCCAGGAATTGGTATAATAAAATCTCCCAGTAATCTTAAAGAACGGCCAGGTTTGGGAACACAGATATGAATATTAACACAGATGCAGGAATAAGAAAGGGTAACAATGGAGGTGCCATCCTAC
>NW_006797921.1:110007-122800 GCF_000442215.2 Lipotes vexillifer | reverse complement strand
TGCTGAAAAAGAGTTAGAAAACAAAATCTGCAAAAACATATAAAAAGGATAAATCAGAATAAAATGACTTCATGGTCTACCATTTGCAGGAATGTTGGTGGATGGTCCCGGTTCTCCAGGTGGTTCCAAGCTATCCAATAAGCGATTTACTTTATTTCGAAGTTCTATCAGTTCTCGACGAAGATATTTCACCTGACTTGATTCAAGGGGCCTTGGTTGGCCATTAACTGGAAGAAAAGCATTAATTTTCTTAAAATTAGAAAATATTCTTCAGTAAGGATATCAGTAGAATAATATGCAATAAGGAAAAATCAAAGTAACTTCTTTAAAAAGTTAAACAAAATCAAACAAGATACCTATTGATATCATTCAAATAACTTTTTAAGGAAAGGATTCTTCATTGCTACTTACTAATTTTTGGAAAAAATAAATATTCGTTAGTCTTTGCTGATGCCAGATCTATGGCTTACAACCCATAATGGTAAAACAAAACAAAACAAGTTAATTAAAAGAATTCAACTACAGTGAAATAAATTAAAAATACAGAAAGCTTTAATATATTTTTAATAGAAATTATGTACCTTCAAAAGCTCATTTTATTTCACACAATTCTTTTATAGCCTTAAAATATTCAATAAACACCTTATTAAAGTTACAATATGACTGTAGGTTTTTATCATTCTTGCCTACTTCTGACCTAAAAACAAGAAAAATTAGCTACCTAAAATAACTGACCTAAAAAGTAACCTATTAAAAAAAAAAAGCAGAATTCATAAATTCACATCACCACTGCCCTTCAAAGTAGTTACTTCAAAAGCAGCACATTAGCCACAAAAAGTCAGATTATTCAATAATCATTGTTTTTTTAAACAAAGGCAATATTACCTCATTTAATTACCCATTTTGTGCAAATGACTTTCAGCTGACTAAAAAATAATCCTTCATCCAGCAACAAAGACCGTCACCACTGAGATTGTTAATTTTAAAATTTTTAATTTATTAATTCACAAGGCTCTGAATGCAAACCTCAAGATAGGAGGTGAAAAATTAAACTAAACTCAAATGTTTTTTATGCATTGTCAGTACACATATATACAGATTCCTAAGGCACCAAATTAGAAAAGGAAATCTATTTGAAAATAAAGGTTCAGTGAGATTCTTTGTAAAATATGTTTCAAACATCAAACCACCAATATAAGCTTTTAAAAGACAATCCACCAGTATTTTACATACTCCCTATAATAGTTATGCGGAAGTTCAATATAATTTACCTGTATCAATGTCTGGCTTTTACTGGGTATTACTGTTTTTCTCTAATAGCTGAAAAGAAGAAAAGCAGCTCCTGACAGCTAAGAACTGGCCCAGTACTGTAGGACAGGCTTGAGTGTTGCTAGAAGCTGGCAAGGCACTGACAAATAGGTTGTGGTGTTCTCTTGTTGAACATAAACAATTTCAGAAAACACTGACAGTACATCAAATACATCTCAATAAAATTTTCAAAATTTAAAAAACAAAGAACACGAACAATCAGAAAAGATCACTGTGGGACTGTGATAGCTCAAGACAAAAAAGAAAGCCAGTCTATTATCATGTGAGAACTAGACAAAAACAAGAATGTTGACCAAACCACAAAAATGACCAAACATCCCTGGCTAATTATGCGTGACTGTTGCGGTTTTACCAATCACAGCTTTAGCCTCAATTCACTACCCCCACCAAAGCCCCATTCCTTGAACCTTATCCAAAATCATCTAACACAAGCCCAAGCCTATGAAAATTCCTTTCTAACACGTTTTTACTGACAGCCTACTGTTCTCCATGGTGTTCATTCTCCCTCATTGCAATGTATTTGAAATTAAGCCCCATTTCATTCCTAAAACCGCTTACTTGTGCCTTCTTTTTTCTTAAGTAATCTCAATAGAGGTTTGCTAGTTGTATATTTTCAAAATTGATGATCCTATCAATTCCCCAACTTCTAGTTCATTTCTGCTCTTTATTATTTTCTTCCAAGTTATCTGGACTTATTTTGTCCTTTTTCTTTTTAGCTTTAGCATGCTCTAAAAACTATGTCATATAAAAGTCATCACTGGGCTTCCCTGGTGGCACAGTGGTTGAGAGTCCACCTGCCGATGCAGGGGACACGGGTCTGTGCCCTGGTCCGGGAAGATCCTGCATGCCGCGGAGCGGCTGGGCCTGTGAGCCATGGCCGCTGAGCCTGTGCGTCCAGAGCCTGTGCTCCACAACGGGAGAGGCCACAGCAGTGAGAGGCCCGCGTACCGCCAAAAAAAAAAAAAAAAAAGTTATCACTAATTATTTCTAATTCGTATTATGATTTCTTCTTTGATATGTTACTTAAAAGCATATTTTTATCTTCAAAAGTATGAGAGTTTGGGTTCTTTTTTGTCAAATAGTTCCTAATGAGACCAGAGAATATGATCTCTAGAATATTCCCTCCCTGATATTTATTGAGACTCATTAGAAAACCTAGTACATGGTCAGCTTTTATAAATATCCATATGCACTAAAGAAAAACTGAATCCTGTCCTGATTGCTAGATGTATAAGATCAAGCCTGTATTTGTTCTGTTTAAAGTTTGAGGCTGCTTAAACCTATCAGTTTCAGAGAGAAGCATATTGAAAGCTCTCTTATGAATTTTTCCTTCTTCCATCAATTTTTCCTTGAGGAAAATCTAAGGCTATGATGTGTAAGTGTTCAGAATTATTATATCTTCCCAGAGAATTATTTTTTATCATGATGAAGTGACTATTACTAATAAGTTTTCACTTAAGAGTCTACTCTGTTATACTATAAACTAGCCTTGAGTTTGTCTAGTATACAAACTTTTCTAGCCCTTTACTTTCCAACTCTGCATAATAATCTTTTGGTATGTCTCTTATAATCAGCATGTAACAAAACTGTTTAATCAATAAAAGCATCTGTCTTTTAACTTGTATGTTTAGTCTGTTTATGTGTACTGTGGTTAGTATTTTGTGCTACTTTCTATTTTTCAAGCTTTCTATGCTTCTTTTCCTCCTTCCTCACCACCTAGTTAACCAAGTAAGTGCCCTTTGTTTCCTTCTTTTCCCTCTACCGGCTATTTCTAGTCTTTCAATAATCCCTCTTACATTTTAGTAAAGCATACTTCAATTTTAAAAACCTAAGTTAATTACTATCCTCCTCCCAAAGAATCCAAGTCTTTAAAGTATTTTAATTTCTATCATCCTCTCCTGTCTTACATATAGTTATTGCTCAGTATTTTTGTCCCATCTTGTTTCTATATTCCTAAAACTACTATTTAATAATCAGTGCTCATTTAAATTCACACATTAACCAGTTTATTTGCTCACAATTTCTTGCATCTTTTACCATTCTTCAGACTCAATTTCCTTCTTGCTGACAAACCATTTTTAAAAATTCTTTTAACAAGTGTCCGTGACGCTTGTTAAATTCTGTCTTTGTTTGAAAATGTTATTTCCCCTTATTCCTTAAGTTTAGCAGACTACAGAATGCTACTTTTCTACCCATCTTTTTCTGAACAGTGGAAGATGTTATTCTATTGTCTTCCAATTTCTGTTATTGTTACTGTGAAGAAGTCTACCAACAGTCTAATTGTTTTGTAGGTGATCAGTCACAGGCTGATTCACTCAGGCTACTTTTAAGATTATCTCTTTGTCTTATATATTCTCCAGCTTCATGACAACACATCCAATGGAGATTTATTTTTACTTACCCTGCTCAGGACTCACTGTGCCTCCTGAAACTGAGGGTTTATATCTTTTATATAATTCTGAAAAATTCTTTAGTCATTACTTCCTCATATACTTCCACTCCCCTATTCTCTCCTTCTTTAAAGTCTTAATGGAAATAAGCTGGACTTTCTCAAATTCCCTCTCATTATTCTCCATCTCTGTGTTTTTGTGCTCTATTCTGTCATTTCTTTAGACCACCTTCCACTTTACTAATTCCCTCTTTGGCTGTGACTAATCTGCTGTTCGAACTCACCACTTAGTATTTAATTTCAATTTTAATTGACTAATATTTTTCATTTCCACAAGTTACCTTAAGTTCTTTTTTATGGGGGGGTATTGATGTATAGCTGATTTACAATGTTGTGCTAGTTTCAGGTGTACAGGTGTACAGCAGTGATTGTTTCATATATATATATCTTTTCCAGATTCTTTTCCATTATAGGTTATTACAAGATGGTTGAATCTTGTAATACAGTCCCCTGTGCTATACTGTAGGTCCTTGTTATTTATCTACCTTAAGTTTTTAATCGGTTCCTTTTTCCATAGTGCCTAGTTCTTATACTCTTATTTCTTCTTTTATGTCCAATAACTTTTAATATATATTTTATTATCACTTCTACTAACTGAAGTTCTTGGAAATCTAATCCTACTATTAGTTGTATCTATTGTTTCTTGCTTACATGGATGTTTCATGTGTCTTACAGTTTTGACCTCTAAGTTCATCAACAGGATTTTATCTGTGAGAAGCCTATGTGATTTGAACTGAGAACATACACCCTCCAGAGAGATTTCTGCCTTTGTTTCTTGCAATTTTTCGTGGTAGTATCTGGGCTTGGGAGTTCCCAAAGGACCACTGGTTATGAATCTTCAAGGGAGCCTTTGCAAGCCCCTGGCATCCCAGGGTATATGAGAATTTCCCCTGTCAATTCCTTGACTCTACCAACAAAGAGATATTTTTCTTCTATAATATTCTTTTTGAGAGTATAGCCACTGAGGGTCTAGGACCCAAGGCCTATACCACGTAGATACCAAATGACAAATCCTTAGATTATGTACACTAAAACCTTCACCATCGCCACCAAAAGCATCCCAAGTCTCAGCTTTTGGTACTTCAGGTGCTGGTTTTTAACTCCAACTATATTTTGGTCCCTGACATTTTCCTCAAGTTCTTGAGCAAGCTCAGGTGTCTAATTCAAAAAATATATTTGAAATAGTTTATTTAGCACATCCTCAATGTTTCTGGGATGAAGATTTTCAGTTTACCTAATCTGCTTGATAGATGGCCAACAGTGGTTAAGTATTTTAGATTCAATATTGTGAAAAGATACCTTTTATTTAAAAACATTTTTAACAGTTTTTGTTATTAGCATTTTAAAATGATTCATGTTCACCCTTCCTAGATGGAGAGAAAATAAATACAAATTAAATCAATTGGGCATGATCATATTTCATGGAACTGTAATGGTCAGTGCCACATAATTTTTTTTTTCTGTTAAGCTTATTACAGTTTGTTTCCTCTGACAAACACCCAGTTTGCCTGAGTTTTAAAAGGGTATTTCCTTTGCCCCACTTGAGCCACAAAATTTTTTTAAAATGCTAACCAAAACATCCAGAAAAAAAGTCCACATTTTATTTTTCACATAATCATACTACCACTTTAACTCTGCAATCACTTCTATCTTGTCCCTTAAGCGTTCTGCCTTGCAAATCTGTCATGATCTATAAGAAAACAAAATCTAATAGATTAAAATTAGTCTTATATTTGTTTTTTATCAGAACTATCTCTAATCTTTAAGTACTCCTTGAAAAATAATTTCTAAAAAGTATCAGGCCTATATGTTAAACCCTGAGAATAAGTAAAAACATACTACATTAGAAAAGACAATTATATATTCTTAGAGAACTAAACTTAATAAGTGTAGTTTTAACACTGCAATTATTTTCAGTCCTGGAAACACTTATACAAGTGGCACACATTACTATTTAGGGTAACTGAGCAGATGGGTTATTTAAAATATGTCTACTTTCTACTAATCTTCAAAGACAAAGAATATAGTTAAGCCTTAATAATTTAAAAATTCTGATATAGCTGAAAAGTTACCACTTAATTCTGAGTCTTTAAAACGAAAAAAGCTAAACAGTTTTTCATAAAAATACAATGAATAAAATAGTAAATTTATTAGAAAGTTTACCACTTACCAAATAACGTCAGTTTCAGTATCCTACTACACTGAATTGCAAAGGAAAGGTCAGAACTATCAAAAATTGTTATAAGATCTCCATCTGAAACAAACAAAAAAAAGTCTCAGATTTGAATTAGTAGTAAACTAGGATATATGTTCAATTAACATGCAAAATGTAGATCACAGAGCATAATTAGCATCTCCCATAAAAACCTTAAACAAATATAAAGGATCTAGGAAAGATGTATTTGTTCAAATGATACTAAATCAATTTCACTTATTACTTTTATGGCAAGATATTTATCATATACTCAGAAGAAGAGCCAACAAACACATAGCTAAGATTAATACATTAAGTAATCTTTTACTAGTCACCAGGAGATTACAGTTTAGACTGAAATCTTTTCCATTCTAAAAAATTTAAATGTATTTATCAGAAATTAAAGTAATAAAGACTTACCTGGTGACGCAGTGGTTAAGAATCTGCCTGCCAATGCAAGGGACATGGGTTTGAGCCCTGGTCCGGGAATATCCCACATGCTGCAGAGCAACTAAGCCTGTGTGCCACAACTACTGAGCCTGCACACCACAACTACTGAGGCCACATGCCACAACTACTGAAGCCCATGCACCTAGAGCCTGTGCTCCACAACAAGAGAAGCCACCACAATGAGAAGTCTGCACACAGCAAGGAAGAGTAGCCTGTGCTCGCCCCAACTAGAGAAAGCCCACGCACAGCGACAAAGACCCAACACAGCCATAAATAATAAGTTTATTTAAAAAAAAAAAATTAAAGTAATAATGATTCTCAAGGTTCAAATTTTAATTCTAAGTACAGTAAAATGCAACTGACACAAATGGAGGGGAAGCCACATACAACAGTAACTAAAAAGTTTGTAAAAAAAAATTTTTTTTGCAGAATTGTCCTAATAAATGGATAGACAGTGGAGTCTTCCAGGTCCCTGACCATCTCGATGCTGAGATGGAAACTATCAATTCTCCACAGGAAAAATATTCATATACACAAGATTCTGAAATACCCTAGATCCCAAGGATAAAGAATACTATAATTAGCATATCAACTGCCTGTTCAAAAGCTTTCAAAGGGCTAGGAAAAAAATTGCTAGAGAGAGAAAGAACAGAAAAGCAGCCACAGCAAGGAACTGATCAGGGGCCTCTGCAAGGTATCTTCGACACAGCTGGGGGGAAGGAGGGTGCCTGGGGAGGCTGAGAGGCTGCTCCAGCGATGCTCTGCTACACCAATTTTAACACTGATTAGGCAGACTTATTTTGGACAAAGATGGCAATAAAAGCCATAACTGAGGATTTTATCATTGTTTTTTGCTCTTTACAGCCACATCCATTTTGTATAACAAAAACATCTAATGCTCAACTTCAGGGATTCTACTCATACACATATTTTTAAGAAAATAAAGTATATATGTAAAAGAAGGAAACTTTCTATAACTGCCTTTTTCTTTTCTGATTTCCACAACAGAAACAATATCTTTGACGGCAGGAACTCTTTACCTAAGTCAGTCCTCTATCCTCATGCCCAACAGTCTATGGAACACAAATCTGTACAATTCAAAGCACTCAAAAACACGATGGGGTTCCCTGGTGGCGCAGTGGTTGAGAGTCCGCCTGCCGATGCAGGGGACACAGGTTCGTGCCCCGGTCCGGGAAGATCCTACATGCCGCAGAGCGGCTAGGCCCGTGAGCCATGGCCGCTGAGCCTGTGCGTCCAGAGCCTGTGCTCCGCAACGGGAGAGGCCCCAACAGTGAGAGGCCCGTGTACCGCAAAAGAAAAACAAAAAACAAAACTAAAAAAACACGATGAAAAACAAATTCAATGTGATAACTAGATGTGGAAGTTTCAACAATGAGGATACCCAAAGCTAAGGGGTTACAAACTGCAACCAATGGACAAACCCTTGTTTACAGGACCTCAAACTAAGAATGGTTTTTATATTTTTAGAGGTTCTAGAAAAAAGAAGATGAGACAGAGGCCTTATGTGACCCACAATGCTAAAATATTTATTATCGTATCCTTTGAAGAAAAAGTTTGCTGACCCTTCCCTAAACAAAAATAAGAGAGTTAAGAGAGAGCCAGTAAAACAGTAAACTCAGTTTAAGATATGCCAAGTTTGAGGTAAGAGCAAATCATCTGAGGTAAAACCATTAAAAACGAGTTGCAAAGTCAAAAAAAAAAAAAAAAAGGACAAACTGATCAAATTTAGGCACACATTTGGAAGTCAAACAGTTGAAAGTCAATGTATTTTAAGTAGATGAGATTACTAGGGAAGAGAACAGGAAGAAAACTGCTCTCGTTTTTTGTTCCTTAACATGGGTGACCCTCAAAAATTAGTTCTGGGTACCATTAGATGACACATTGCAAAAAATGAAAGGAGAATTACACCTGTAGTGAAATAATCAGCTTAGCTGATCATCAATGATTTATACCCCCCTTCCTCAGTGTAAGTTGTTGGAAAGTGCCTGTCCAACCAGGGACATTTCCCAACCTACTGACATCGACACAGTCATGTGACCAATGTGATTTGAGCAGAAACTAGGCCTAGAGAGTACAATCTCCCATGTGACCCTCTACACTCTGTCTTCATGTAGCTGCTTGCTGGGTGTCAGTGGTCAAGGTGAGCTTGTAAGCCATGTGTTGAATATATCAGAGCTGGGTCCCTGTCAACCTGGGTCCCTGAATGATTTCTTGAGTGTTAAACCATTGCGATTTTAAGATCCCTGCTGTAACAGCTGGCATTACTTCAAGCCAACACACAGAGAGAAACAGAGAAGAAGCTATTAGTGATAAGAAGAAAACTGAGACAGCACAGTGTCAGAGATATTAAGGGGTAAGAGTATTTAAAAAAGGATGGTGTGGATAGCAGTGCCAAGTATTGAGATCAAGATGAAATAGACTGGAAATAAATTCAGCGATAAGAAAGATACTGGTAACTACCTAAAGCACAATTATCAGTAGAGATGTTAACAAAGAAGACAGGTTTAAAGAGAAAGAAATAAAGACAGTCTACTACTATAATTCTACTATGTCTTTGATGAAACATTTGTCATATAAAACCCATCTCCATAAAAAGTTTTGTGGTACAATGAGCCTGAGAACACTGCATAAACTGACATTGTACATCAGTGTATTACATGTTCTGAAAATTCCTGCAATAAAGAAATACATTTGTCTTTTTTTAAACCAGCTTTCCCATACTTAGTTGACCATGAAATCCTTTCTCATTCAATACCTACTAACATCCCTTCCACTTTGGGAAACACAAGTAAAAGTTTGGTTTTAAAGCAAAACGGAAGCCAGAATTTGCACAGGCATAAGAGAAAAAAAAATGGCTTGTAAAAATGTGTGAAAGTGTCCTATCACTTAAAACCCCCTTCTAATAATAAATCACTTAGCTATTTTTAACTTACAAAAGAATTATAACTACATGAACATTCCATTAAATAAAAGAAAGTGGTACTCAATTACCATGGAAGGAAACAATTTTTATTCTGATTTCAATGAAAAATGGACAAAAGAACACATATAATATTTAGACTTTTAAAAACTAACTTGAGAAACACTCTTACCTTCATCTTTATATTTTATTGTAACTTCATCATTACTCAGAAGTTTTCCTCTGAAGACTCTCTGCATCATTAGCACTAATTCATCATAAGTAATATCTTCATTGTGAATGGGAATTCGTCGAATATCCTCTCCAAGTTGAGCTTTGATGATTAGCTTCCCACTCAGATCCAACTGCCCATTCATGGTGGACTCCAGGATGTTCTATATATACAACTCTAGAGAAAGACTGACAAAATGGTTTTGATGATTAAACAGCTATAAAACATATTTTAAAAGTTGAAAAGCAAAGCTATGATTAGAATCTAAGAAATTCTGGCCTTCAAAGGAGATCCACTGTTCCAGCGTTACCATATTCATGTTAAAATGGTCTGGAGGAACTTCCCTGTTGGCAGAGTGGTTAAGAATCTGCCTGCCAATGCAGGGGACACGGGTACAAGCCCTGGTCCTGGGAAGATCCCACATGCCGCAGAGCAATTAAGCCCATGCACCACAACTACTGAGCCTGCGCTCTAGAGCCAGCGCGCCACAACTACTGAGCCCGCGCGCCCAGAGCCCATGCCCTGCAACGAGAAGCCACTGCAATGAGAAGCCCGCGTGCAGCAAAGACCCAATGCAGCTTAAAATAAATAAATAAATTTATTTTTAAAAAATGGTCTGGGGCTTCCCTGGTGGCGCAGTGGTTGAGAGTCCGCCTGCCAATGCAGGGTACATGGGTTCGTGCCCCGGTCCGGGAAGATCCCACATGCCGCGGAACAGCTGGGCCCTTGAGCCATGGCTGCTGAGCCTGCGTGTATGGAGCCTGTGCTCCGCAATGGGAGAGGCCACAACAGTGAGAGGCCCGCGTATCACAAAAAAAAAAAAAAAAAAGGTCTGGAGGTGGCTTTATTATAAGCCTAAGAAAATAAGTTTTATTATTTTATATCTATTATTATTTTACCCATATATTTAACTGCTTATCTGATTTAGATTTCTTACTTAACATGTCTAGAACAAAGTCCTCATCTTCCCCTCAAAATCTGCTTCTCCTGTAGTCTTCTCCATCTCAGTTAATAACAATTCTCCTTCTAAGTTGTTCAAGATAAAAAAAAAAATCTTGGTTTCTCTCTTTTCCTCACACCTTACATACACCAAATTGCCAACAAATCTAGTTGCTACAACCTTTAAAATATCTCTAGAACGCAGTCACTTTAGTACCTTCACCTCTATCAACTTAATCCAAGCCACCATCATCTATTGCCTGGATTATTGCAAAAGACTCCTAACTGGTCTGCCTGCCCTTTACCTTTGTCTGCTTTTAATCTATTCTCAACACATCAGAGTTATCCTGTTAAATAAAATCTAGTATCGCTACTTCAAAACCTTCCAATAGATTCCCATCTCACTCTTGGTAAAAGCCAGAACTACAAGGTCATGACCTGATCTCTGGCCCCTGGCCAAGTATTTAACCTCATTTCCCACCTCTCTCCCTGGCTACCCTGCTACACTCATACTTCACATTCTCCTTCTCAAGACTTGGCACTTGCTGCTTCCTTTATCTTAAGCCCTTTTCACACCCCTCACATGATTCAGATCCCTGATCAAATGTTAATTTCTCAGAGGTTTTCCCTGGCCATCTAACTTAAAATGGCTTCACTGTCACTTTCTTATCCTGCTTCATTTTTCTGCAAAGCACTTATCACTACCAAATATTAAAAATGTATTAATTTTTTACTGTCTTTTCCACTAGAAAGTAGGGAAATAAATGGTTTTGTTCACTGTATTTCCGGAGCCTAGAACAGTGCCTAGCACACGGTTAATCATTCAATAGCCGTTAAATGAAGGGGAAAATAAATACTGGCTTCCAAACTCTATTAGCCTGTATATACTAACTGCTAGCCCTGAAGAGAAGAGCATGTGTGAACACTAAAATAGTCTCAAATGTTTCTCAATAAAATAAGAAAGACCTCATGAGTATTTTCTTCAATTTTTCTATTTTGGAAACTTGAGGACAAAGAACAAATCAGTGATACCCTCCTGAGCTTTCTAACAAGACTGCCCACTATTGTTTCTACATCTTCCATAACACACCCCTTCCCCAAACCTGAGTGTATGTGATTAGACAGCAAACTTGAAGAATAAGACAGTGTCAGAGAACTAAATACTAACTTGCTATTGAATTTTCCCTTCTTGGGTTGTATTTTAATATTATTTCAGGTTATTCAGTGCACTTCTCCTGTAATGACTCTGTAATCCTAAATTCAAAATAATGTCTGAGGTCTCTAGTAATTTATACCATTACCGTATAACAACAGAAAATACACTTATGCTTAATTAATGTGTTAATATCTCTTCTCAAGGCCTATCTCTTCTTTCCAAGACCAAGATGCCCTTGAACACATTATCTGTAACCACAGAGCATTTCCCTAGCATCAACTCCTTCCTCCTCCTGCCCCAAGCAAATGATCTCTCAGACTATTTAAAGTACCTTATAATCTCCTACTGGACACATTCTGGTTTCAACACCATGCTTTTCTACTAGCAGCTTTCTGTTTTCTCTTCTTAAATGTGGTATTTCATTAACATCATATTTAGTGCTCATAATTCTCTACATTTACTCCTTTGTGTGTGTGTGTGAGAGCACTCCACCTGGCCCCCAACACACCAATGCTTCAAATACTTAAGAAAGTTTTCATGAATCCTAATTCATTTCATGAATAGTACAAATAAATGCCCTAATATTCTTCATATAAATGCCCCATGTCCTTCCAATTAACTACTCCTTAAATGAATGTCTCTAGACCCCCTTGACATCCTCTGAACAAATTAATTTTATGAGTGAATCTTTAATGCCCCATCTTAAAATGGGGCAATAAATACTGAATCTAACACTCTAAGGTCAGTTCAGAACAGAGTGGACTGTGTTCTACGATCTGGATGCTATGCTTGTCCTGACATAAAATAAGAATACAGTTAGCTTTTTATCTGCCAGTTCTGACAAAAGACTTCTCATGAAGACTCTGATTAATTGAAACCTCCATAAAACCCCTTCACCTGTTAGCCAAACCAGCCCTCTTCATTTGGGAAATACTTAAATACCTACTATATGCCAAGCTCTGAAGTATCATTACTTCAACAAGATGGTAAAGATTCCACCTTGTTTGCCTTGCAGCCTGAGAATAATAAAGAACTTCAGCAAATCAATCTATGTAACCTTCTCTTACCTGCAGGATGTGTAAACTGTCAATAATGTAGTTAAGGACCAGGGCTTAGCTTCAGCA
>NW_006797921.1:91646-109959 GCF_000442215.2 Lipotes vexillifer | reverse complement strand
AAGGCCCAGGGCTTAGCTTCAGCAGGATGGTTCTACCTATTCTCAGCAGCATCTAAAACAGTGCCTGACATATAGTATTTAAAAACTTGTTTTCGTTCCCTAAACAAAAGATGTATGACAAATAATAAAGTTCTGAAAGAGGGACTGAGAGAAGAAAGCTGTACGACCAGATCAGTTACTAAGTCAAACCTTCACACTGTACCTTCTTTACATAGCTAGAAGTGACTCCCTTCAACAGACATATTCCTAATCAAGAGAAATTTCCAACATTAAATACAATTGATATAATCCTTTTGATCGTGAAGGAATTGTTGCTCAGTTACAATGGATCTGAAACTATGAGTCTCTTTTACTTTGCATCTGCCATGTTTGCCTGCAAATTCACTTACTGGTTGCACTGGACTGTAACCAGGACTGTAACCTACCTGTAGCCAGGAACCAGGCCTTCTTTCCTAAGGCTGTCCCCAGTTTGTGCAGTCATCTCCATAAGGCATGCACACAAGTTATCACAAAAATAAGAGTACCCTGGAAGGGAAAATCCCATCCCCACATTTGTTTACGTAACTGTAGAACCAAGGTCCTCTTTTTCTCTAACTTCAATCACAAGGTAAAGACTGCTGTGAACTACTAGTTCCTAGGGCTGCTGGTGAAATCCTTACAGCTTTTTCTTCTCCCCATTTCTCGTTCTTTCTTCTTGTCCTTGCCCCACTCCCTCTGAAGTCCAGAAATGACACAGCCACTAACTTATGAAATCTTCCAACAAGAACACTGTTCTCAGAACTGGAGAATAAAGTGACAGGCCCAAGGAAACACATAAAAAGCCTGCTTCTTAAACCAGGATGTAGGTTCAGTGACCAAACCTCCAGTTCCACTAGCCCTGTAGTTAGGGCCCTGCTCAAATTCAGAGGGGCCTGCTTAGGCACCTCCAGAGGGTAGCAATTTCCTTTAAGAAATCCTAAGCAAAACCAAACCCTTGAGTAGTCCAAAGAATGCAAGGAGCCTCAAATCCTGCCTGACCAGAGGCAGCGTAGCAAGATGGTAAAGATATCCCCTACTAGCTGTGTGACCTTAGGCCATTACTTCACCAAGCCTCACTTTCATCATATGCAAAATGGGAATATCTAAATTTGGAAGAATCCTTGTGATGATTAAATGAGACCATGCATCTAAAATACTTAGCACAGTGCCTAGCAAAGTAAACCCTTAAAAGTTAGTTGTCATCACCACTATCAAACTGGGTCGGACCTCCAGACGGCGCTTGATTAAGGACTGACATAGCCAAGAAACAAGCTTTCTCCTAAGTGACCCCAATTAACTTATTCCCATAGGCGCCATTCTCCACCCTTCTCACCCTTCCAAGCCCCTCTGAGGGTTAGGCGCTGGACCACCCCAGGCCTCCCAAAGTCCCTCTCCTCTCCCTCGGGTAGTGCAACCCCTAGAAGTCAGGCGGAATCCGCGCAAGTGCCCTTGCTGACCCAAACCCCCCTTAGAGCCCCCCAGAGGGCCCGCTTCGCTGCCACTGTGGCCAGCGGGGCCCCCCTCCCCTCCCCTCCCCGGACGTGGCCTCCCCTCCCCCACGCGAGGCCCAGCCCGGCCTCCGTCCTCCCGACGTCCAGCCCTCCCCACGACCCCTCCGACCCCACCCGTCCCGCGTCTGCCGGTTCGAACGAGGCCCTCCCAGCGTTTTCCACGTCTCCCGGCCCGCCTTGCCCGAGAGATCAGCCGCGCCCCCGTCCCCAGCGGCCATACCGGTTTCCCGAGGCTGCCGCTGCCGCCCCTCCGCGGGTCTCTGCTGATCCGACCGGTGAGAGGCCGCCACCGCCAGGCTCTGGGGCGTTGGGGGAAGGCTGCTGTCACGGCCCACTCGGTTGCCCTCCGGGGCCGCTGCACCTCGCTGGCAGGCTCGCGCGGGACCCGGCCAATCGCACGGACCCACCAAGCCCAGCGAGAGCTCGGGCCCAGTACGTGGCAGGTGGGGAAAGAAAAGGGGCGGGAACAAGAAGAAAATCTGTCCTTTCGCTCCGCCTTACAACGAGGAAATCAACCCAGCAGGCATGCGCAACGCCGAGGGGAGGGGGACTGACAACGCCGCAGCCTGCAGGAGCCTGAATCTCTGCTTTCTCACTGGAAGACTGAGGGTAGGAAATGCGAGCTGGATGGATGCACGCATGCGCGAGGCGTGACAAGGCACTTCCGGTTTTCCTGAACGCTAGTATTTCCTGTCTCTCGCCCGTGGGCGGGGCGTAATTTGCTGTTTTAGACTCTGAGAGCAGGTTTAAAGTGGGCGTTAGTCCAAGTTTGGCTGCTTCTTGTTTTGTGGCCATTGTAGTTCTCCTAGTCATATCTCCAGAAAACTAATCCTTTTCCCGCCTTCCTTCTACAAACTCATTCATTCATTATTGGGCGCCTACGCTTTGCCAAGAAATGTGCTGGGAATGGGAATGAATCAGTTTGTGAGCAAGGAGTTCCGAATAGCGTTTACGAGACGGGACAAACTTATGACTGTGTAAAAGATAAAGGCTGGGAAATTAAGGCTGATTAAGGATTCCAGAAGCCTTTTTGGAAATAAGATATTTGAGCGTACCCTAAATACTGTTCCCTTCTCTCTTATCTAAAGCATTTGTTTTGAATATGCCTGTTTATGTAAGAAGTGCGCTGGCTTTAGACTGAAGCCTAAAATTTTGGGGGAAGGTGGGAATAGGTGATAAAATCTGGGCATGGGGGCAGTGCTGTTTTAAAAGTTGCAAGGAATTTTGCCCTCTAAGACGGAGACTAGGCAGAAAGCAATTTGAACTTACTTGGTTCCCAGTTGTTCACCAGATAGGCAAAGTGAATTCGGGATGAGAAGTTATATTCTTTCAGTACTGTAAAGAGTATGACCTTTCTGCAGTTAAAAGTCTCTGAAAAATTCTGTTTGAGAGTGAAATATATGCGTTTAGAATGCTTTTGCCTCTGCAATTATTTTTTGAGCAATTGCTTGCAGGGTTTGGGGAACTGAAGACTGTAGAAAGAATGAAAAAAAAGTTCCAGATTTTCTCCAAAGATGGTTTTTCTTTGCTTTTTAGAACGGACTAATCCAGATTTGGGGAAATGAACTGCTGTCCAATAATAGTATTCTGATGTCTTTGAGATGGTATGAGATTGGATTAAACCACACAAATATAGACAGAGGTAAAATATTCCTAAAAGAAGTGAATAATACTACTATCAATCTCCCTAAAGAGAGGTCAGAACCTGGGGCAGGGGATAAGGGGATGAACCTTAGCCTGGAATGAGGGGAAAACACTTCATCTCTCTAGGCTCCCAGGAAAGGGCCTTGCCATTGAGGAGAAATAAACTGATTCCTGCTACACTAGGGCCAGCTGAAAGCTGGCAAGAAAGGCACCCACGGGGTGGTCTTCCAGAGGGAGTAGGGCTTGTGGACTCTGAGAGCAGCTTAAGGTTCTTTGTTGTAATTGCCTCATGCTTCATCCTCAGGCAATTAGTGAAGTCTTGTTTAATGTTAAAACCTGTTCCTAGCTACAACTGGGAAAATTGAGAGATGGGGTAGTGATGATTCCTCAGGTCAAAGCAGAAGCAGGAGCTGCCTGGGGCAAGTAGTGAGAAATGAGAGAGTAAAGCATCATTTGGAAGCCAGATCAGAGGCTCAAGTGACACGAGACAAGATGCAACATTAAAAAAACAGACATTTTGAAATTTTCAATGAAGAACTTCGTAAAAGATTTTGCCTCGGACTTTGCTGGTGGCGCAGTGGTTAAGAATCCACCTGCCAGTGCAGGGGACATGGGTTCGAGCCCTGGTCCAGGAAGATCCCACATGCCACGGAGCAACTAAGCCCATACGCCACAACTACTGACCCTGCGTTCTAGAGCCTGTGAGCCACAGCTACCGAAGCCCACGCGCTTAGATCCCGTGCTCCACAACAAAAGAAGCCACACCAATGAGAAGCCCACGCACCGCAACGAAGAGTAGAAGAGTAACCCCCACTCACCGCATCTAGAGAAAGCCCACAAGAAGCAATGAAGACCCAACGCAGCCAAAAAATAAATTAAAAAATTAATTTAAAAAGAAAAGATTTTGCCTTTTGCTGTCCAGCTGAATGTAGGCTTACAATATTGTGATTGGGCATGAAATCAAGGATATTTGAGTTTAGTAATATGTCATATGAGTGCAGGCCATTAGCATCTGAGTTTGTCAAATTGCCCCCTTTAGGTTATAAACACCTTTATAACCAAAACCTTATCCTATGCATTTTCTTGTTTCAACTAAATACTAAATTGTCCACTGAAACTTCAGTGACCTTTCCTGTTCCTGATCCTATATAACAATTACATTTTAAAAATTAATTTCAGAGCATAATGAACAGCTGAAACTCAACACCCAAGCCAAAGATTAGAACATTACCCATAAATTATATCTCCCTTTGTGCTCCTCTCCCATGTGGCATTCAATGAGTATCTGTTGAGTCAGTGAAATAGTTACTGCTGTTTCTGTAATGTGCCACAGTCGCTGATGATACAGATCTCTGTACTTAGGCTCTCAATAAATGCAGGTGATAACCAGCCAGAGAGCAATAGCCTGAATTGAGCTACTTACCACCCTTACCAAGAACACCATTTCTCCCACTGTATGTGTAGACATTGATTTTAGTTACTGCTGCCTTTCGTTAGAGAAACCAGAAAGTCTAAGTTATATAACTGCCACTTCCTAACCACTTTGGTAACATTTATTGGGATAAGCATCAATCAAACCACTGAGAAGATTGTTCTAGGAATTCTATAAGTAAGCATACTTTTAAAGTGCTGCTGGTCAAAAAACACCTTACCCTCTTTCTTGTGTGTGTGGAGTTTAGAAAAGTACTGAACCAGAGTAAATTGAACTTCACGATCACCTGGCCCTCTGCCTTATGTCCAGGTGAACTTGTTTTGAAGTGAACACCAAGAATCAGAAATGTGAAAGGTGGAAATATGTGAAGAAAGGAGAAACAGTGTAAGGAAAGACCTTTGGCTTTGCCTGTAGCAAGGGGAGAAATGAGAACTCTACATTTGAAGGTTACTGCCCAAGTTTCACAGACATCTGAAGAAGGGTTACAGTTGTATTGTGTGTGTATTTTGAGAGATGATGTCAACTCATTTACCTACCACCTGCTCTTTCTCCCCGGAAGTCTGTGTGGCTAGCACTCTTCAAATAGAGGTGGAAAAATCCTAAGAATGAAAAAGGGAGATTCTCCGACTGATGGGAAGTGGGACAAAGATTAGGAGCCTTGTAAACAAATTGGATGAAACCTCTGTTTCATCATGTTCTCCTTTAGTAGTTAGTGTAAATCATTTTGAAAATTTCAATCATCTCAGCTACTCTCAGGGGAACCAAAAGAATAATGTAAGTTCCTCTTAGGGTGAGAATTTCATGAGAAGTTATGTCCCTCCCTGAGAGTCAGCTCTGTTGTGGTAGCAGTCTGCTAAATAGGAGAACTCCAAACAGAAGGGGAAACTCATGAGGACCACATAGGGGCCAGTTGGTCAGGTGAGCCTCCCCACGACTGGCCATAAAGATCTGTTTGTGTAAACAAAGGGAGCTGCTACCCCATGCAGAAATAATAAAGGAGAAAAGAAAGATACTCTTACTGTGTACCTCTGAGTGAGTCATTCTCAGCACCAGCTAAGCAAAATGTTTAGTCTGTCCTACCAGCTGCGCATCCACTGAGAACCAAAAATGCCTTTGCCTTACCATGGGGCTCTACATCCACCTCTCACACATCCACTGAGAACCAAAAATGCCTTTGCCTTACCGTGGGGCTCTACATCCACCTCTCTTTAGGGAAATTGCTCCTTGAAGGCAGTTCTTTCTAGATTTTATATCCCTGGAGTCTGGCTCCTTCTAGGTATTCAATATATATTTATTGAATGAAAGAATTAAAATTAAGTTCCACACCATTTTATAGAGCAAGCTTCCAGAAACAGAGAGCAGCCATCAGTGGTGAGTTCCTAGCTCCCTAGAAGTACGGGATTTCTTCTCTGAGTAATCTTAAAATTGTTCACTTTTCTTCATTTATGTCTCCTGAAGACAGTGCTGAGTTACCTCTGTTCACTCTGTCAGAGTTTACATTGAAAGACTAATGCCACAAGATATACAAGGAGATCTCACAACTTTTGATTGAGTAGCTTTTTTTAGCTCTTTTAAGAAATCTAGATGTCAGATTCTAGAAATCATTCCTGTCAAATCGAACTCTGGGTACTTGGAGCCTCTCACATCTCTGATCTAACATTTATGCCAATGATCCTGCTTTTAGTCCCTCCATATAAATACATAATTAAACAGGACATTCTCAAAAAGTGATTTCAATGAAGAAAAACTTACTCATAATAAAAATGCAAAATAAAATCACAATGAGATGATGTTTCACATATTGGATAAAATTTTATAAGACTTTATAGAAAAAGGTATGGTAAAAGAGACATTCATACTTTGCTGTGGGGCATAAATTGAAATAAACTATTTAAAAGGTGGTATGGTAATAGTCATCAGCAACTAAAATACCCAACCCTATATGACACAGCAGTCCTACTTTTAGGGTACCTACCAGTGAAATCCTTGCATGTGAGAACACAGATACCCATCAATGTGTTATTTTCAAGTAAAAAACTATAGAGCAGTTAAAAGAAATGTGCACACATGCACACACATAGTTCAATCTCAAAAACATTTTATCAAGTGATAAAAACAAGTTTCAGAAAGTTATGTTACAATGCAGAAAAATGTTAACGTAGTAGCCTGAGAACACTATTCTTAGAAAGACCTGCTTGCACGGTGGGAATTTGGAGCATTCCCACTATTCTTTGGCAAGAATGGTGCATTGTGCCTAAACTGTTTGTACGAACAACGTGGTTTATGCTGGACACCTGCTTGCTTTCTGGGAGTCTGGAATTTTGGTACATGTGAGGCAGAGCGCGCCTCTGTGACGTGCCCTGAGTAAAACCTGGGCTCTAAGTCTCCAATGAATTTCCCTGGTAGACAGCATCTCATTGCTGGAGGAATTAAGCACAATCTGTGTGACCACACTGAAAGAGAACTTTTGGAAGCTCGTGCCTGGCTTCCTCTAGACTTCAACCCATGCAAATTATTCCTTTGCTAATTTTGCTTTACATTGTTTTCTGCTATATATCATAGCCATGAATATGACTTCATGCTGAACTTTATGAGTGTTCCTAGTGAATCATTGAACCTGGAGGTGTTCCTGGGGACCACCAAATCAGCTCCCTATACCAGTTATGTAAAAAAGAGAAAAAAGGGCTTCCCTGGTGGCGTAGTTGTTGGGAGTCCGCCTGCCGGTGCAGGGGACATGGGTTCGTGCCCCGGTCCGGGAAGATCCCATATGCGGCAGAGTGGCTGGGCCCCTGGGCCGTGGCCACTGGGCCTGCGCGTCCGGAGCCTGTGCTCCGCAATGGGAGAGGCCACAACAGTGAGAGGCCTGTGTACCGCAAAAAAAAAAAAAAAAAGAGAGAGAGAAAAAAATGCACATACACAAGACTATGAATTTCTATGGGTATACAATTTTTTGTATATCTATTTCTTAAAATTTGCAAGGATACACAGCAAACTTATTACAGTGGTTAACTGGCAAGAAGAGGAAGGAAAAGGAGATGAAGGGGCTGGGACTTTGACTCTATCTGGCATGCTCCAATTTATTTCCTTTTTTTTTTTTTTTTTGCTGTATGCGGGCCTCTCACTGCTGTGGCCTCTCCCGTTGCGGAGCACAGACTCCGGACGCGCAGGCTCAGCGGCCATGGCTCACGGGCCCAGCCGCTCCGCGGCATGCGGGATCCTCCCAGACCGGGGCACGAACCCGTGTCCCCTGCATCGGCAGGCGGACTCTCAACCACTGCGCCACCAGGGAAGCCCTATTTCCTTTTTTTTTAAGGAATATAGTCATGTAATATGTAGGTAAAAAAAATACTTTAAGTTGATTTAAAAGTAATTTCAGCCTGCATTTAGAGTCACAAAATTTTAGAGCTGGTACAGAATTTAGAATTTACCTAGTCCTGCCCATTACAAAGGTAGAGCCTAGGCTTATGCCCAGAGAGGCAAATGTCTTGCTTCAAGTCACATAACTTGTAGCTGGGACCACAACTCCCAGTCCAGAATGCTGCCCTAGTCTGCTATTACTTGGTAAGTACTACGGCAGAATAATCAATTTTCTTTTTTTGTTATTGCAAAGGTCCAGAAGGTCTCAATTGTTATATCATGATTTCATAATACCTTATATCAAAGTTCAGCAAATTATCAGTGTCATACTTCCACGTGTAACAAAACTCTACTGGAAGAAGATAAGAATTGGACTATAGTTCCCTGGGAAATATAGCTTTTACGAGATAACAGCATTAGATCATACCACTCTGCTTTGCTTTTATTTTTTTTGTTCTTCCTCTTCTTTGTTAAAATAGAAGGCTAACATATCAAGCAATGGGATTTTTCAGAAACATGGTCAGTAGCTTGAAAAAAGGATTTATGACCTATTTCTACTTCTTGAAACAATTCAAAAATCAGGACTTTAAATACTAACTCCCATATATTGCTATTGAGGGTATAAAATGTCAAAACTACTTTGGAAAACTGTTTGGCAGTTTCCTATATAGTTAAATATACACTAACTCTACGACTCAGCAATTACACCATACTAGATATTTCAAGAGAAAACATATCCACACAAAGACTTGTAGAAGGACGGTTACATCAGTTTTTTTTGTTTGTTTGTTTTTGCAGTATGCGGGCTTTCCACGGCTGTGGCCTCTCCCGTTGCGGCGCACAGGCCCCGGACGCGCAGGCCCAGCGGCCACAGGCCCACGGGCCCAGCCACTCCACGGCATGCGGGATCCTCCAGGACTGGGACACGAACCCGCATCCCCTGTATTGAGAGGCGGACTCCCAACCACTGCGCCACCAGGGAAGTCCCGGTTATATCAGTTTTATTCATGGTTTTCAAAACCTGGAAATGACCAAATGTCCCTCAACTAGTGAATACATAACAAAACATGATCTATCCAAACAACTGAATTCTACTCAGCAATGAAAAGCAAACCACTGATACAAACAACATAGATGAATCCCAAAAACACTATGCTGAATGAAAGAAGCCAGACTCGAAAGAGGATATGGTCCCATTCACATGGCAATCTAGAACAGGCAAAACTAATACATGGTGGTAGAAAGCAGATCAGTGGTTGCCTGGAGCTGGGACAGGTGAAGGGTTTAACTGGGACGGGGTGCATTACAGGGTGAAGGATATGTTCTTAATCTTGTTTAGGATAGTTTCACAGGTGTACACATTTGTTAAAACTCATCTAATTATACACTTCAAATGGGTGCATTTTGTTGCATATAAATTATATGGCAATAAAGTTAATTTTAAAAGTGAAAAAAAAGAAGGAAACAAAACAAAATTAACTCCAATAACCAAAATTAAGGAAAATCACTCCAATATTAAAAAAAAAAAAAAAAACAGTCTTTAATGACCCACTTATGAGACTGAAGATTCCTATGCTGCATTGAGTCTCTGTATATACATAGCATTGTATAACTTTGAGGTAACATTGAGCATTACACATGACTGTTTACACTGAGCAAACTAGCAGGTATGGTTGTGAACATAAGCGTTTCCAAATGTGATTGCTTTTTTGTTCATTCAAAATAGTTTGCCCTCTCATTTGGTAATATAGTCAGGTGGACATTTTCACAAAAACTTATCAATACCAATTTCAAGTAGTGTTGGAATAATTGTGTTTTTCCCAAGAAGTGTGTGTTTGTTTGTTGTTTAATTGTTAAGAGGTATGTGACTTGTGTAATCATATTTCCCTATTTATGTTGGGTGTTAGGAAGCTATGGTCTAATCTGTGGCCCACTCCTAGCAAAAATACAAGCTCATATGACACGTTCCTTGGGTACTAATAACATACCTCTCTTCTTACTTTCTGCTCCTATGATTATTTTCTCTTCCTCCTGATTTCCTTACTTAGTTTTTCAGCAACTTTAACATTTTTTTCAAATACACATTTTAATAGGTTACCTATATGTAAATGAAGTAATACAGATGATGCATATGTAACATTTGAATCTCTCTGAGGTTTTTGTGTGTGTTAACAAATAATTGCTAATCTTCTCCAAGATTTACTGTTTTATTTTTAAGAAAAGGTGGATGGACACAAAGAGACAGAAAGCATGTTTAAGAGGAAAAAATAACTTTGTCATGGAACCCCACCCTACTGCTGTATGATATAATATAGGGTGAGAGATGGCAAATGTCTGTCATATGTGATTCCTTTGGCCTCAGTTGGCATATTTATGCCCCTGTTCTTCATTTTAGAAGATTTTACATAATCCCTAAGATATTCCTTAACACAAAATGAAAAATACTCTGCCTTTATGAAGACATTGAAACTCAAGAAATGCTAAATGCTCCATAAATCTTTTGGATATTTTGAATCAAATGCAGAGTGAACATATCATTATATTAAAAAGAAAGGAAAACAGGGACTTCCCTGGTAGCACAGTGATTAAGAATCTGCCTGCCAATGCAGGGGACACAGGTTTGATCCCTGGTCCAGGAAGATCCCACATGCCACGGAGCAACTAAGCCTGTGCACCACAACTACTAAGCCTGCTCTCTAGAGCCCACGTGCTGCAACTACTGAGCCCATGTGCCACAACTACTGAAGCCCACACACCTAGAGCCGGTGTTCTGCAACAAAAGAAGCCACTGTAATGAGAAGCCCGCTCACTGCAACTAGCGAAAGCTGGCGTGCCGCAACAAAGACGCGACGCAGCCAAAAATAAATAAATAAATAAATAAATATTTTTTTAAAAAGGAAAACAATAAACTGAAGAAAAATATTGTCACTAAATGTAACAGTTAATGGGCTAATAACCATAATAGAAAAAAATTCATACAAATTTATGAGAAAAAAATAATAATTCATTGATAAATGGACAATGCATATAAATAATTTAAAAAATAAAATACCAAAGTAAACAGTATACAAAAACCTGCTTATGGTAACTCCAAATGTTGGTGACACTATAAATTAGTGTAATGTTGTCAAGACAATATAGTAATATATACAAGGAACCTAAACAAATGTTCGTACTTTTGACATGCTTAACATCATCCTGAGAATTTATCTGCAGGAAATAATTTAAAAGAAAGGAAAAAAACTATATGTACCAGTTTATTAATCATATGTCACTACAACATTAAAAATTGAAATGATCTAGACATCCAATAACAGAACAACTTAGTAACTTATGAAATAGTATGCAATCAATTATTATAAGAACTGGGAAATTGTCACTAAAAATCAGAATAAAATTTCATTTACTGTAATTAATTATTTAAATTCTTATGTATTCAAACAAAGAGTATAAGTGAACATGGAAAAACAGACATTATTGATAGGTCAGGGAATTACGGATTTTTCTTTTTTTGAAAAAGATAATTTATAAATATCTTCTAAAATTGCCATAACACGGCTAGTACAATTTTTTTTTTTAACATCTTTATTGGGGTATAATTGCTTTAAAATGGTGTGTTAGTTTCTGCTTTATAACAGAGTGAATCAGTTATACATATACATATGTTCCCATATCTCTTCCCTCTTTGTCTCCCTCCCTCCCACCCTCCCTATCCCACCCCTCCAGACAGCCACAAAGAACCAAGCCGGTTTCCCTGTGCCATGCGGCTGCTTCCTACTGGCTATCTACCTTATGTTTGTTAGTATATATAAGTCCATGTCTCTCTCTCGCCCTATCACACCTCACCCTTCCCCCTCCCCATAGCCTCAAGTCTGTTCTCCAGTAGGTCTGTGTCTTTATTCCTGTTTTACCCCTAGGTTCTTCATAACATTTTTTTTTCTTAAATTCCATATATATGTGTTAGCATACGGTATTTGTCCTTCTCTTTCTGACTTACTTCACTCTGTATGACAGACTCTAGATCTATCCACCTCATTACAAATAGCTCAATTTCGTTTCTTTTTATGGCTGAGTAATATTCCATTGTATATATGTGCCACATCTTCTTTATCCATTCATCCGACAATGGGCACTTAGGTTGTTTCCATCTCCGGGCTATTGTAAATAGAGCTGCAATGAACATTTTGGTACATGACTCTTTCTGAATTCTGGTTTCCTCAGGGTATATACCTAGTAGTGGGATTGCTGGGTCATATGGTAGTTCTATTTGTAGTTTTTTAAGGAACCTCCATACTGTTCTCCATAGTGGCTGAACCAATTCACATTCCCACCAGCAGTGCAAGAGTGTTCCCTTTTCTCCACACCCTCTCCAGCATTTATTGTTTCTAGATTTTTTGATGATGGCCATTCTGACTGGTGTGAGATGATATCTCATTGTAGTTTTGATTTGCATTTCTCTAATGATTAATGATGTTGAGCATTCTTTCATGTGTTTGTTGGCAGTCTGTATATCTTCTTTGGAGAAATGTCTATTTAGGTCTTCTGCCCATTTTTGGATTGGGTTGTTTATTTTTTTGTTATTGAGCTGCATGAGCTGCCTGTAAATTTTAGAGATTAATCCTTTGTCAGTTGATTCATTTGCAAATATTTTCTCCCATTCTGAGGGCTGTCTTTTGGTCTTGTTTATGGTTTCCTTTGCTGTGCAAAAGCTTTGAAGTTTCATTAGGTCCCATTTGTTTATTTTTGTTTTTATCTCCATTACTCTAGGAGATGGGTCAAGAAGGATCTTGCTGTGATTTATGTCATAGAGTGTTCTGCCTATGTTTTCCTCTAAGAGTTTGATAGTTTCTGGCCTTACATTTAGGTCTTTAATCCATTTTGAGCTTATTTTTGTGTATGGTGTTAGGGAGTGATCTAATCTCATACTTTTACATGTACCTATCCAATTTTCCCAGCACCACTTATTGAAGAGGCTGTCCTTTCTCCACTGTATATTCCTGCCACCTTTATCAAAGATAAGGTGACCATATGTGCATGGGTTTATCTCTGGGCTTTCTATCCTATTCCATTGATCTATCTTTCTGTTTTTGTGCCAGTACCATACTGTCTTGATTACTGTAGCTTTGTAGTATAGTCTGAAGTCAGGCAGCCTGATTCCTCCAGCTCCATTTTTTGTTCTCAAGATTGCTTTGGCTATTCGGGGTCTTTTGTGTTTCCATACAAATTGTGAAATTTTTTGTTCTAGTTCTGTGAAAAATGCCAGTGGTAGTTTGATAGGGATTGCATTGAATCTATAGATTGCTTTGGGAAGTAGAGTCATTTTCACAATGTTGATTCTTCCAATCCAAGAACATGGTATATCTCTCCATCTGTTTGTATCATCTTTAATTTCTTTCATCAGTGTCTTATAATTTTCTGCATACAGGTCTTTTGTCTCCTTAGGTAGGTTTATTCCTAGATATTTTATTCTTTTTGTTGCAATGGTAAATGGGAGTGTTTTCTTGATTTCACTTTCAGATTTTTCATCATTAGTATATAGGAATGCCAGAGATTTCTGTGCATTAATTTTGTATCCTGCTACTTTACCAAATTCATTGATTAGCTCTAGTAGTTTTCTGGTAGCATCTTTAGGATTCTCTATGTAGAGTATCATGTCATCTGCAAACAGTGACAGCTTTACTTCTTCTTTTCCGATTTGGATTCCTTTTATTTCCTTTTCTTCTCTGATTGCTGTGGCTAAAACTTCCAAAACTATGTTGAATAAGAGTGGTGAGAGTGGGCAACCTTGTCTTGTTCCTGACCTTAGTGGAAATGCTTTCAGTTTTTCGCCATTGAGGATGATGTTGGCTGTGGGCTTGTCATATACGGCCTTTATTATATTGAGGAAAGTTCCCTCTACACCTACTTTCTGCAGGGTTTTTATCATAAATGGGTGTTGAATTTTGTCAAAAGCTTTCTCTGCATCTATTGAGATGATCATATGGTTTTTCTCCTTCAATTTGTTAATATGGTTAATCACATTGATAGATTTGCGTATATTGAAGAATCCTTGCATTCCTGGAATAAACCCCACTTGATCATGGTGTATGATCCTTTTAATGTGCTGTTGGATTCTGTTTGCTAGTATTTTGTTGAGGATTTTTGCATCTATGTTCATCAGTGATATTGGCCTGTAGTTTTCTTTCTTTGTGACATCCTTGTCTGGTTTTGGTATCAAGGTGATGGTGGCCTCGTAGAATGAGTTTGGGAGTGTTCCTCCCTCTGCTATATTTTGGAAGAGTTTGAGAAGAATAGGTGTTAGCTCTTCTCTAAATGTTTGATAGAATTCGCCTGTGAAGCCATCTGGTCCTGGGCTTTTGTTTGTTGGAAGATTTTTAATCACAGTTTCAATTTCAGTGTTTGTGATTGGTCTGTTCATATTTTCTATTTCTTCCTGATTCAGTCTTGGCAGTTTGTGCATTTCTAAGAATTTGTCCATTTCTTCCAGATTGTCCATTTTATTGGCATAGAGTTGCTTGTAGTAATCCCTCATGATTTTTTGTATTTCTGCAGTGTCAGTTGTTACTTCTCCTTTTTCATTTCTGATTCTATTGATTTGAGTCTTCTCCCTTATTTTCTTGATGAGTCTGGCTAATGGTTTATCAATTTTGTTAATCTTCTCAAAGAACCAGCTTTTAGTTTTATTGATCTTTGCTATTGTTTCCTTCATTTCTTTTTCATTTATTTCTGATCTGATTTTTATGATTTCTTTCCTTCTGCTAACTCTGGGGTTTTTTTGTTCTTCTTTCTCTAATTGCTTGAGGTGCAAGGTTAGGTTGTTTATTCGAGATGTTTCCTGCTTCTTAAGGTGGGCTTGTATTGCTATAAACTTCCCTCTTAGAACTGCTTTTGCTGCATCCCATAGGTTTTGGGTCGTTGTATCTCCATTGTCATTTGTTTCTAGGTATTTTTTAATTTCCTCTTTGATTTCTTCAGTGATCACTTCGTTACTAAGTAGTGTATTGTTTAGCCTCCATGTGTTTGTATTTTTTACTGCTCTTTTCCTATAATTGATATCTAATCTCATGGCGTTGTGGTCGGAAAAGATACTTGATATAATTTCAATTTTCTTAAATTTACCAAGGCTTGATTTGTGACCCAAGATATGATCTATCCTGGAGAATGTTCCATGAGCACTTGAGAAAAATGTGTATTCTGTTGTTTTTGGATGGAGTGTCCTATAAATATCAATTAAGTCCATCCTGTTTAATGTATCATTTAAAGCTTGTGTTTCCTTATTTATTTTCATTTTGGATGATCTGTCCATTGGTGAAAGTGGGGTGTTGAAGTCCCCTACTATGAATGTGTTACTGTCGATTTCCCCTTTTATGGCTGCTAGTTTTTGCCTTATGTATTGAGGTGCTCCTATGTTGGGTGCATAAATATTTACAATTGTTATATCTTCTTCTTGGATCGATCCCTTAATCATTATGTAGTGTCCTTCTTTGTCTCTTCTGATAGTCCTTATTTTAAAGTCTATTTTGTCTGATATGAGAATTGCTACTCCAGCTTTCTTTTGGTTTCCATTTGCATGGAATATCTTTTTCCATCCCCTTACTTTCAGTCTGTATGTGTCTCTAGGTCTGAAGTGGGTCTCTTGTAGACAGCATATATATGGGTCTTGTTTTTGTATCCATTCAGCCAATCTGTGTCTTTTGGTGGGAGCATTTAGTCCATTTACATTTAAGGTAATTATCGATATGTATGTTCCTATTCCCATTTTCTAAATTGTTTTGGGTTCGTTATTATAGGACTTTTCCTTCTCTTGTGTTTTTGTCTAGAGAAGTTCCTTTAGCATTTGTTGTAAAGCTGGTTTGGTGGTGCTGAACTCTCTCAGCTTTTGCTTGTCTGTAAAGGTTTTAATTTCTCCATCAAATCTGAATGAGATCCTTGCTGGGTAGAGTAATCTTGGTTGCAGGTTTTTCTCCTTCATCACTTTCAGTATGTCCTGCCACTCCCTTCTGGCTTGTAGAGTTTCTGCTGAGAGATCAGCTGTTAACCTTATGGGGATTCCCTTGTGTGTTATTTGTTGTTTTTCCCTTGCTGCTTTTAATATGCTTTCTTTGTATTTAGTTTTTGACAGTTTGATTAATATGTGTCTTGGCGTATTTCTCCTTGAATTTATCCTGTATGGGACTCTCTGTGCTTCCTGGACTTGATTAACGATTTCCTTTCCCATATTAGGGAAGTTTTCAACTATAATCTCTTCAAATATTTTCTCAGTCCCTTTCTTTTTCTCTTCTTCTTCTGGAACCCCTATAATTCGAATGTTGGTGCGTTTAATGTTGTCCCAGAGGTCTCTGAGACTGTCCTCAGTTCTTTTCATTCTTTTTTCTTTATTCTGCTCTGCAGTAGTTATTTCCACTATTTTATCTTCCAGGTCACTTATCCGTTCTTCTGCCTCATTTATTCTGCTATTGATCCCATCTAGAGTATTTTTCATTTCATTTATTGTGTTGTTCATCATTGTCTGTTTCATCTTTATTTCTTCTAGGTCCTTGTTAACTGCTTCTTGCATTTTGTCCATTCTATTTCCAAGATTTTGGATCATCTTTACTATCATTATTCTGAACTCTTTTTCAGGTAGACTGCCTATTTCCTCTTCATTTGTTAGGTCTGGTGGGTTTTTATCCTGCTCCTTCATCTGCTGTGTGTTTTTCTGTCTTCTCATTTTGCTTATCTTACTGTGATTGGGTTCACCTTTTTGCAGGCTGCAAGTTCGTAGCTCCCGTTGTTTTTGATGTCTGTCTCCAGTGGCTAAGGTTGGTTCAGTGCGTTGTGTAGGCTTCCTGGTGGAGGGGACTAGTGGCTGTGTTGTGGTGTATGAGGCTAGATCTTGTCTCTCTAGTGGGCAGGTCCACGTCTGGTGGTGTGTTTTGGGGTGTCTGTGGACTTATTATGATTTTAGGCAGCCTCTCTGCTAGTGGGTGGGGTTGTGTTCCTGTTTTGCTATATGGTTGGCATAGGTTGTCCAGCACTGTAGCTTGCTGGTCGTTGAGCGAAGCTGGGTGCTGGTGTTGAGATGGAGATCTCTGGGAGATTTTCGCCGTTTGATATTATGTGGGGCTGGGAGGTCTCTTCTTGACGAGTGTTCTGAAGTTGGCTCTCCCACCTCAGAGGCAGAGTCCTGACTCCTGGCTGGAGCAGCAAGAGCCTTTCATCCACTCGGCTCAGAATAAAAGGGAGAGAAAGTAGAGAGAATTAGTATAAGTAGGAGGAAATAGGAAAGAAAGAAAGAAAGAAAGAAAGAGAGGAGGGAAGGAAGGAAGGAGGGAAGGAAGAAAGAAAGAAAGAAGAAAAGAAAGGAAGAAGGCAAGAAGGAAAGAAAGGAGGGAGGGAGGGAGGAGGGAAGGAAGGAAGGAATGAGGGAAGGAAGGAAAAAATACAGAAAGAAAGAAGATACAGTAAAATAAAATAAAGTATAATAAAGTTATTGAATTAAAAAAATAATTATTTAGAGGAAAAAAAAAAGGGAAGGATAGAACCTTAGGACAAATGGTGGAAGCAAAGTTATAGAGACAAAATCTTACATAGAAGCATACACATATACCCTCACAAAAAGAGGTAAAGTGGAAAAAATCATAAAACTTGCTCTCCAAGTCCACCTCCTCAATTTGGGACGATTCGTTGTCTCAAAAAGGGAAGGAAGGAAGGAAAGATAGAAAGAAGGTAAAGTATAACAGAGTTCTTTAAATTAAAATTAATTATTAAGAAAAAAATTAAAAAAAAAAATGGTCGGATAGAACGCTGGGACAAATGGTGGAAGCAAACCTATACAGACAAGATCTCACACAGAAGCATACACATACACATTCACAAAAAGAGGAAAAGGGGAAAAAATCATAGATCTTGCTCTAGAAGTCCGCCTCCTCAATTTGGGATGATTCGCTGTCTATTCATGTATTCCACAGAGGCAGGGTACATCAAATTGATTGTGTAGCTTTAATCCGCTGTTTCTGAGGCTGCTGGGAGAGATTTCCCTTTTTCTTCTTTGTTCTCACAGCTCACAGGGGCTCAGCTTTCGACTTGGCCCTGCCTCTGCGTGTAGGTCGCTGGAGGGCGTCTGCTTTTTGCTCAGACAGGACGGCGTTAAAGGAGCCGCTGACTCGGGGGCTCTGGCGCTCTCAGGCCGGGGGCAGGGAGGGGCACGGAGTGCGGAGCGGTCCTGCGGCGGCAGAAGTCGGCGTGACGTTGCCCCAGCCTGAGGCCCGCCGTGTGTTCTCCCTGAGAAATTGTCCCTGGATCCCGGGAACCTGGCAGTGGCGGGCTGCACAGGCTCCCCGGAAGAGGGGTGGGGGCAGTGACCTGTGCT
>NW_006797921.1:87931-91282 GCF_000442215.2 Lipotes vexillifer | reverse complement strand
CCTCATGCAATCTCTGCCCGCGAAGGGGCTTCCTAGTGTGTGGAGACCTTTCCTCCTTCACAGCTCCCTCCCACTGGTGCAGGTGCTGTCCCTATTCTATTGTCTCTGTTTTTAATTATTTTTTTCTTTTGCCCTACCCAGGTATGTGGGGAGTTTCTTGCCTTTTGGGAGGTCTGAGGTCTTCTGCCAGCATTCAGTAGGTGTTCTGTAGGAGTTGTTCCACATGTAGATGTATTTCTGGTGTATTTGTGGGGAGGAAGGTGATCTCCGCTTCTTACTCCTCCGCCATCTTTCCACCGCCTCCTAGTACAATGTTTTAAAAATGTGACCAGGAAGGCTTTTCCTCTCTTAGTAACTGGCCCCTCCCCCTACAGCCCCATGTTTCCCACCCCACCCCCGGGGATGGAACCAATCCTGGTGGCTCTGTCTTGCACCTCATCTAAGGAGCCAGGTACTGAAGATCCCAGGGTAACATTAAAGAGGTTCCACAGGGCTAGAGAGCTCCAGTGGCTGACAGGCTGGTATGATCCAGTCGGCACTTTTAGCCCAGGTTTCCCAAGCATTGGCAAAGAATGCCAAGCTCTTCTGAATGAGGCAATGACAAACTGATAGCAGTGAGCTTGAGAATGATCTCCCTTTGTTGGTAACATAAAAAAAGAGGCAACATGAACTTCAAAATGGAAAGGGTAAGAGGAAAAGCAATCCAGACTCTGACAATTAAGCTCTGAACTGTTAAGACCCAGGAAAGGAAACCCAAAGGTTAGGATGGTTGTTCCCTGAAGAAACGACATGTTCTACCACAACCGAAAAGGATATAGGGGTACTGTTATCACACACAATATATCAGAAACAGGGAACATTGGCCCCATCTAATATCATGAAAACCAGTTCTGCAGTACTCTGTCTTCATTTCCTGAAATTTTCTTTTTAAGTAAAATCACGCTTCAGCTCCTAGAGTCCCTGTCCTTGCTCCTCAACTTCAAAGGCACCAAAAAATTTCTTGCTTTCCTTACCCACCCCATTCAAACCCTGCTCAGACAAGGATCTAACAGGCTTATTCAGAGGCAGGGAACTGATTGATAAGCCTGCAAGCAGTTGTCCCATGAGGCACTTGTATTTTGTCAGGAGATATAGTGGAAACGCCTCCACGTTTTGCTGCCAGCATCCCATCCTTGGTGTAACTGTCCACTCTCCACTCCAGGATATCCTATCAAACAGGTCATCCCCTATCCCTCCACTTCACAGTGAGTATGTGACTCAGGCTGGATCAATATTCCCTGGACACAGTGCCTGTGGGCACATGACTCATCAAGGGGTACCAGTTCTTTGGTCCTTTCTTCTCGCTGCCCCTGCTTTGCTCTGTATCAGAAGGGACTGAGCCCCACAGGTTCCTGGCTCAACTGGCTTCTGGCTGGCTGTGGCCCATGGGAGACACTGATGGGAAGTTGCAGGGCAGGAGGAAGGGGATGCCAATGGCCAGTGTCCAACCATGAAAACCCAATATGAGGATGAAGCCAAACACAGAAGGACAAAGAGCCAGGAAACAGAGAGAGAAAAAGAGAATCCTGACACATTCTTTGAACTCATTTCATTTGGACTCTAGACCTAAAGTTAGTGTTATCATATATTTTGTGTCCCAAACAAGGACACTCGAGAGTAAAAGGGGCTGTTGGTAATACTTGAATCAGGACAACAGGCACAGATTGGGACTGGCTCAGGCAAACCAGAACGTGTTCACCCTACCTAAAACCAACTCATCCCTTGCACTTTACAATGAATTGAACCATTAAACTCTCTTTGACTCTTAACCTAATCTGACTTGGATCTCTATCACTAAACTAAAAGATTCCAGACCAGTGCATGAGGTAAAGGCTTAAATCAAGAGAACTATTTCCAAGAGGTAGGATTTCAGGGTTGGCAGGGGAATAGCAATATCCACCTGACTTAGCTTCCACAGTATGTGTGTGTGGAGCTTGTACATTTATGGTAGAGCCATTCCAGGAACATTATGTGAAATTTTGGTTGCTATACACCCCAAAGTGCTGAAAAAAGTACAAAGAAAACTAAAACCACAAAGGGAACACAAATATTTCACCCTCAGGCTAAATGTGTCTCTTTGGTGATTTTTTTTTCACATTTAAAGTGGCCTTTACTTAAGGTTTATTTTAATCTGAATATAAATTCCAGGACATAGAGTAAGTCAACCACATCTTGTAATTTTCCCAAAGTCAAGCCCCTATCTAGGGATGGCACTATAACACCACTAAAAACACTAACCTCTGAGAATTGCTTTACTTCTATATTCTCTTCCTTTTACTTTTTTCCATTATCCTGTAAGGTCTCAATTATACTACAGATGAAATAGGCTCTTGGCTCGCCTAGAAATCCAACAGTCATTTACAACCATTTCTATAAAAAAAACACATGTTCTTTAGAGCGTGGTAAGAAGAGTATGCCACAGCTCACATGACATTTGTTAGTCCCTTAGTTCAGTGCACTCACAGCAGCTGCCTAGTTTATGACAAAACAGAACACAGCAATTCCAAGACTCTATCTCCTAAGTCCAGTGGGAGTGCTCCCCAAACCAGTGGAGGTCATCTTTTATTTAGGAAGCTATTAATAATTTAAGTGTTTGAAACTCCATGAGCGGCTTGATCTTTTAAAAGCCATAAGGGGGGCTTCCCTGGTGGTGCAGTGGTTGGGAGTCTGCCTGCCGATGCAGGGGACGCGGGTTCATGCCCCGGTCTGGGAGGATCCCACATGCCGCGGAGCGGCTGGGCCCGTGAGCTGTGGCCGCTGAGCCTGCGCGTCTGGAGCCTGTGCTCTGCAACGGGAGAGGCCACAACAGTGAGAGGCCCACGTACCGCAAAAATAAAAAATAAAAAAAAAAATAAAAGCCATAAGGGGTGATTGTGACTAACTTTTCATTTGTTGAGCCTCACTGTCATTTCATCAATAAAAGGGTAGATATATCAAGAACCGGAAGGAAATATTGAGAGGCTTTAGCAACGAGCTAATTTTTCTGTCTCACTTCCCATTTCTCATGGGGTCAGTTCCTCTGGTCAAAAAAATACACTTTCCAGAGGTTAAATTGGTGCAAAATTCTTAATTGGAAATAAGAGTATAAGCACATACAAATTTAAAATATTCACAGATCAAAAGTATGATACAGGGGCTTCCCTGGTGGCACAGTGGTTGAGAGTCCGCCTGATGATGCAGGGGACACGGGTTCGTGCCCCGGTCCGGGAAGATCCCACATGCTGCGGAGTGGCTGGGCCCGTGAGCCATGGCTGCTGAGCCTGCGCGTCTGGAGCCTGTGCTCCGCAATGGGAGAGGCCACAACAGTGAGAG
>NW_006797921.1:9136-87915 GCF_000442215.2 Lipotes vexillifer | reverse complement strand
AAAAAAAAAAAAAAAAAAAAAAAAAAAAAAAAAAACTATGATACATACAAGCTACTCCCTTCAGTGTTCACCAAGAGTCATTTTGTTCTGGAGGGTAAATTTTTCTCCTCATGTCCTTTTTAGTAAACAGTAAAAGAATTTTTTAGGTTCTATATTTTTATCAAACTTTGTCACATAGACTTTATGATGTACGGAGCAATGATTATCTTGAAAGCTGAGTGGCATTCTTCACTTCATTGGAGTAAGAATCTATTGAATAACAGAAAAACTACCAAATCCACTATCCCTGATGATAATAAACAACAGGTTTTACCTGATTCTTAACCTTAAGCAAAATATACTGAGGGAGACTTTGAGAAGACTGGGTAATAAAGGAAGAAAATAGAAAAAGTGAAACACATGAGTTGAATAAAAAGAGGACCACAAAAGGTAACAGTTTTACTGTCTAGATGCTTGGGTTTTCTTGGTCACTTTTCAGACGATGCCATTTCCTTGGTAAGTATAGATGGCTCCAGCAGCCAAAAGCGTTCATTTAGGGCTGGTAATGACCGAGCATGTTATACATCCTTACACACAGCCTCAGTGGGGTCATTGATGGCAGCACTTTCACTCTCCCAGCAGTTAAAGACAATGACTTCAACACTTCGGAAGCTTTACTCTGGAAGATTTTTGTTCTGACAGTGTGGAGGATAAAAATTTTCAATCCCTGGCAGACAGAATACAAGTTTAATATTAGATAAGTCTTGAGATACAGGATAAGGGAAGAAATTGTATTTCACCCTGCCACCCACCCTTCTTCATGTATAGGAACCTGAGTTTACCAGTCAGCAGCTGCTGTGTACTTTTTTGTCTAAGAGGGTTAGGGCAATATTCTTCTCATATCTGAAGTGCTATACATAAGTAGTAGAGTTAAGAGACCTGAATTCAGGTCCCCATTTGCCACATGTTGGCTGTGCAACTGGGAGGCTTTTTTTCCTCCTGACACCAACCAATTCTGACACCAACTAGGTGTCCTACAATTTAATTCAATTCTGACACTAACTACTCAGAGTTCATGTCAGACCCTACAGGTGAAGGGCTCAGTCCCACAACACTGCCCTCACTAGTGGTGCCAGTAACAAGTATTAGGAGTATTAGGTCCCCGGGCTATCCACACTTCTGTCCAATGTGCCTATTGCCTCCCCACTTCAGGTTTGATAATTTGCTGAAAAGACTCACAGAACTCACTCAGGAAAGAGTTTTACTTACTATTACTTGTTTATTATAAAGGGTACAACTCAGGAACAGCCAAACAGAAGAGATTACGGTGCAAGAGCATGGAGCTTCCACGCCCTCTCTGAGTGTGTTACCCTCCCAGCACTTTAATCTGTTCACCAACATGCAAGCTCTCCAAACCCCTTCTTTTAGGGGTTTTTATAAAGGTTTCATTACATAGTCGTGATTGATTAAATCATTAGCTGTTGGTAAATGACTCAATATCCAACCCCTCTCCCATTCCTGGAGATTGTGGAGTGGGCTAGAAGTTCCAAGCTTCTAATCAAGCCTTGGTCTTTCTGGTGACCAACCAGCCTCCATACTGAAGCAATCTGGGGGCCTTTGCAACTGGTCATCTTATTAGCATGCAAAAAACACTCATCACTCCGGGGAGTCCAAGGATTAAAGGAACTGTATGCCAGGAACTGAGGACAAAGACCAAATATTAATTTTTTAGTATACCACAGTAACTTTGCTCTTTTTCTGATGTCTATGATCTTCAATTTCTTAATGGGGCAGATTGACTGTGGGTTACCTAATTCTTCTTACACTTCTAACATTCTATGATTCTACATTTCTTGGAGTTTTGGTAAAATAACTAGAAGTTTGGTATATTTAAGCACACACAAAAAATTTTAAGCACTTCTACTCATTGCTTTTCTGTACATTACATATGAAGACCAGATGTGCACAAGTAATTAACCCACAAAAGACTGAACACTATTTTCTATACATTTTTTAAATGTATAGAACCACTTATTGCAGTCCTATTAATACCAGACACTTGCTTTTCCTTCAATCTTCATCATTTAATCCTTCTCATTTAGTCCTAACTTCAACCCTGTAAAATAAGCTTCATTACCCCATGTTACAGATAAGGAAACTATAGTTCAGATAAATTAAGTAAGTTGCCTAAAATTATCCAACCAGTAATCAGAGTCTGGAGTTAAACTGTACGTTTGGCTCCAAAACTCCTCTACCCAATACACTATTCTGTCTCTTGCTTGTAACTGTAATAGAAAGATCATGTAAAGTGTATTATAGCATCTAAAAAACCCTGATAATTCCTCATTAGTATCCTTTGTGGAAAAACAGATTAAATAATATCTTCTGTTGAGTTGAGAATATTGTGCCAATCTTCATTTCTTGATTTTGACAATGTTATACGAATCTTATTGGGAAAAGCTGGTCAGAGTACATGGGAACTCTGTACTATCTTTGCAACGTCTTGTGTAAGACTATTTCAAAATGAAAAAGTCATTTTTAAAGAAATCCGTGGATGTCTCCCAGATTGGCATCTATTAGGCTCCAAGCCTTAAAAGGATTATTTCTAGAATCATATCCTATGAATACCGTTACAGACTTCTGGTGCTATGGTTCGATAACTCTGAGAGTTTGACTAATAAAATCAATACATATTGGCAAGGGATAGACTAGTTCTTTGGCCAAAAACAGGAAGATTAACTTGATTAGGGTACCTACTTCCCTGAAGAAGGCCTTGACGACATAAGGAAGTTTTCAATGGGACATGGGTTTCAGGAGGACAAAAGTGGCTACTGGCCATTCTGATTGTTCAAGGGAGAGAAATTTGTTTTGGAGACATGAAAAATCTGGTCCCTAAGGGAAGCATTCTCTTTGTGGAGTACACTATTTCACCTGGATTTTCCAAACTTTAAACTCTAAGGTAAAGATAAGACTGGATAGAATTTCTGGTTGTACAATAATTAGGAAAAAACCTAGACCATGGAGAATCCATAAAGCTACCATCCTGAGGGACTCTGTCTGAATGGACTCCCAATATTTCCATGCTCCCTAAAATCCCAAAGATGTTATCTGAAAAGACAAAACCTATGGGTCAAACTGATTCTCACTAGCACAAAGATCAAACTATACATTTTAAGTAGTATCTGTAGCACTTAGTAAATGTTTATTAGAATTCTAGATTATTCTAAATCTTGAAGGAGCCTTCCAGGTGAACTAAACTAGTTGTTCCTATTCTTTAGTATACATAACAATCACCTGAAGATTCCTAGCTCTTAGCCCACAGGTTCTGACTGAGTTGGTAAGGGGTGAGGCCCAGGAATCAGCATTTTAACACATTATGTAAATTCTGATGTAGGCAATATTCAAGCTCACTTTGTAAAGCACTGTGTTAATGTTAACAGCCCCCCTTCATTTTATATTTTACATGCCTCACTCAGAAAGGATGTGTGACTTACCTAAAATCATATGAATACTTAATTGTAGAGCTGGAAGACAGCTTAAATCTCCTGCCTTTTAGTCCAGTACTCCTGCCACATGGCCACCTTCAATTTTGCCATAAAGTATTAACATTTTGTAACAAGCCTCTATTTTGTAATATGCCTCTCCCGTGCATGGAGGAGAGAATATCCTTGCCTAGACCTTCTTTTAGATACTTTTCTAAATTACTGGTCATTCTAGCTGACAAATCCATGACTCAGCTGCCAATCCCAGACTAAGCTTACACTACTTATTGCCCTTCTGGGGGGTTTCCATTGGGTGTTGCAAACAGTAAAGGTCTGCCTTATATCCATTCAAATTTGGTGGCAGGCACACATCTATTGTTTAATGGAGTTAGTCTCAAAAAGCACTGGAGAGGGCTGCCTGAGATAGAGGGTGAGATCCTACACACATTAAACCTGGTGGTAGCAATTCAGATAGTCAAGCAGCTCCCCACACTGCACTCTACAGGCTCTCCATCATTGTGGTCAAGCCAAAATGACTTAATGCCCTCCCCAATGATTTCCGTTTTGTATCAGACTTACCTCCTCAATGATACTTGACCAGAGCCAGAAACAACCAACACTGAGACAATCATCAAATGCTATAGTTTTTTCACAAAATATTAGAGAAGTATAGCCCATCCCAGTATCAAACTAGATGTTATCTACTATGAAAGATACACACAATTATGTTTCTTACACTCGAGAACTGATAATCTAGTTGAGGAGATGAGACTTGTACCCATAAAAAGTTAACTTTTGAGTACAAGGAAAAAAGGGACAAATGAACTTACAAAACTACAATAATTCTATTGTATTTGATAACAAATTTATTTATTTAATTCATAGGTGAATTAATAAATCTGGAATTAAAAAACATCATTTTAGGGACTTCCCTGGCAGTCCAGTGGTTAAGGCTGTGGTTCCAGTGCAGGGGGTGAGGGTTTGATCCCTGGTGTGGGAACAAGATCTCACATTCCACGTAGCAAGCCCAATAAGTAAATAAATAAATACCTTCATTTTAAGGGATTAAAGCCTATAAGTGAATAATCTATGTGGATTGTATGAATGTCACTTTCCTGAGTTTTATTTATTTATTATTTTTTGTAGGAAAATGTCTTTCTTTTATTTTTATTTATTTACTTTTTTTGCTGTTATAATTTTTTAATAGATCTATTATAGTTATAAAAGGTGTTATCACTGGAAGAGCTGGGTGAAGTCTACATAGGAACTCTGTACTATTTTTATAACTTCTTATGAGTTCAAAATTATTTCAAAAAATATTCTTATGAGTGATATAAGAGTGGGAAGAACCAAAAAAAAAAATTCTGACCTTTCTCAGCCTTTTTTCCACAACATAAAATCTCATTAAGTTTACAGAATTTCAATGAAAGAAAGATTATTGACAAGAATTAAGTGCCAAGCTAATCTGGGGTTCATGTGCCATGGTACCTAAAGAAAAATTATCAGCTAGGAAAGTCCTCATTAATATTTACTAACTATCTTTTAAACAATTACTCCAAAATATGCTATCATTAATGAGAAATTCATTAAAATTAAGAAGTCAAAATAACATGACAATCTAATAAAGAAGACTGGCAAAAGGCATTGAAACTATTTAAGTATAAGAAAATGCAGTTAGTACAGTTATCAAACAAAATCCAACTATTATAAATATTTCTTGAAATAAAATAATGTAGACAGTGTAATTTAACAACAATAATTGTATGATAAATTCTAAATTTTACCAATAAAACCAGGAGACAAGAAGCAGATAAACTGTGTTCATTTTACTATCTTTAAAAGGGAGGAATCCTATATATAAAATAGATAACTAATAAGGACCTACTGTATAACACAGGGAACTCTACTCAATATTCTGTAATAACCTATATGTAAAGAATCTAAAAAGAATGAATATATGTATATGTATAACTGATTCACTTTGCTGTACACCTGAAACTAACACAATGTTGTAAATCAACTATACTCCAATTTTTTAAAAAAGGGGAGGAATCAATACATATTGTTTTACTTTGGAAGTTGAAAAATGTATCTTATAAATCGTATTAATGTTTAATAAACAAAAATAATAATGGGATGAAAATGTTCTAGTTGGAGAAGGTTAAATAAAAGAAAATATAATTTATATGGCACAACATATAAAAAAAAGGAAGAAATCATGGTTACATGTAAAAAAAGAAAATAAGATAACAGAATAAGATCAAATATACCAGTTTTGATAACCAATATTTAGCTATATAGATAAAAGTTTAACTTTTTAAATAAAATAGAAAAACAATGAGAAAATGATTTTAAAAACACAATCTGGGGACTCCCCTGGTGGCTAAGTGGTTAAGAATCCACCTGCCAATGCAGGGGATACAGGTTCAAGCCCTCGTCCAGAAAAATCCCACGTGCCGTGAAGCAACTAAGCCCGTGCACCACAACTACTGAGCCTGAGCTCTAGAGCCCAGGAGCCACAACTACTGAGCCCATGTGCCACAGCTACTGAAGCCTGTGCACCTAGAGCCCATGTTCTGCAACAAGAGAAGCCACCACAATGAGAAGCCCACACACTGCAATGAAGAGTAGCCCCTGCTCGCCACAACTAGAGAAAGCCCGTGCGCAGCCACAAAGGCCCAACGCAGAGATAAATAACTAAATAAATAAATAAAATCTATTAAAAAAAATACAGTCTAAATATATGGGATCTAAAAAAAGGTAAGTCAAAAACAAAGTGACATAGAAAGGTTAATGACAAAAGAACTAACATAGATAAGATCGCATAAAAACAAATTAGAAGTTGCTACATTAATATATGGAAAATTAGATTTCAAGATAAAATAGGACTGAGAGTGACTTGTTATATTGATGAAAGTTATCATGCATCAGAAATATACAACATCCATGAATTTTTAGAAACATGATAATACAGCATTAATTTGTATAAAGACAAACAGTTAAATAGAAGAAAAACTGGTAGAAAAGTGTAAAAGGGAATTTTACATGCCTTTCTCTGGCTTTGATGAACAAGTTAAAGGTAAATAAGATTTTACAAAAGATAACTTGAAAACTATATCCCCTTGAAAAAGTACATATGTGACATATAAAAATATTGTCAGAAGATAATCTCAGTAAATATTAAATTGGAAACATTTTTATACTAATAACAATCTATGTAGAATTTTAAGAATTATCCCTTTGCTTTCAGGGTTAGAGGTCTGGAGCTTAAGAAGCAAGCTCTCACTAAGGAGTGTCTTTTCTTGCCTCATGTAGGTGGTCCAGTGATCACATTTGTTCACACAAATGATCCTGGTGCAGGGTGCGTAGTTTAGAAGAAGGGTGCTTTCCACTGTCGTTAGGAATGTAAATTGGTGCAGACACTGTGTAACACAGTATGGAGCTTCCTCAAAAAAATTAAATATAGAACTACCATATGATCTAGCAATTCCACTTGTGGGCATACAACCAAAAAAAAGAAAAACATTAATTCAAAAAGATATGTGCACCCCAATGTTCATAACAATATTATTTACAATAGCCAAGATATGGAAGCAACCTAAGTGCCCATCAACAGATGAATGGATGAAAAATCAAAGGATATCTCCCATAACTTCAAAAGAAAAAAAAATGAAGATGTGGTATGTATGTACAATGGAATACTACTCAGCCATGAGAAGAATGAAATTTTGCCATTTGCAACAAGATGGATAGACTTGGAGGGTATTATGCCTAGTGAAATAAGTGAGACTGAGAAAGACAAACACTGTATGATATCACTTATGTGTGGAATCTAAAAAATAAAACAAACTAGTGAATGTAACAAAAAAGAAACAGACTCACAGATACAGAGAACAAACTAGTGGTTACCAGTGAGGAGAGGGAAGAGGGGAGGGGCAAAATAAAGGTAGGGGATTAAGAGGTACAAGCTACTACATATAAAATAAATAAGCTACAAGAATATATTGTACAACACAGGGAATATTTTATAAGAACTATAATCTTTAAAAATTGTGAATCACTATATCATATACCTGAAACTTACACAATACTGTAAATCAACTATACTTGAATTAAAAAAATAAATTAAAAAAGAAGGGTACTTTCATTATACTGAAGTATAATTCACTCTGCCAACTCAGAAAAAATGGAACTCTATATACGGAGGGAAAAGTCCTTGCAATATTTTTCATCAGAGTAAAAGGCAATGTTCACTATGGGAAGAGGGATTGAATAAGAAGCACAGAGAGAAATTCCTGATTTCAAGGTTAAGTCTTTCAATAATGCCTCCTTGTTTTATCTTAAACTTTTGATATTCCCCATGTATAATACACAAATACAAAAGAATAAAAACAAAAATCTTGTGAGGTCAAACAGAATTTTTATTTTCATCTACCATTTTGGTTCATCTATATGATTATTTTTGCCATGATGAAAATCAGAAGGTGACCATAATCCTTAGCCTAAATGTTGAGCTTCTCTCACAGTTGATACTCCCAAGATGTTAACAGAATGGTTTCCAAAGAAAAAAAATAATATAAATCTTCAATTCAGATTTTTTTAAACAAAGTATGAATGGAATTTTTTTTAAAGATTTATTATTAAATATATTCTTGAGATAAGTCTCAAGGAATAAAAGTATCTTCAGTCCTATGTATGACTTATGTCACAAAAACAAATTTATATGGTTCTGCTCCTATCAAATCAACCCTCTTGCAGATAAAAACTATAAACTCTGGACAAAATATTTTTAAAAGCCTATATGAAGACACTGGAGGACAAGCAAAAGCAGTCAGAAACTGGAAGGGGAATCTACACTCAGGAAAAGGTAAGTTCCACTGGGTAGGTTTCCATATTTTGTTTTGTGCTTAATATCTTTTAGCCTGAAGTCACACCATAATCAGCCCAGGTGGGATGAGTAAACCTGGAGTTGAAACAGGCAGTCTTATTAGGTTGAAAAAACAGAAGACAGGGTTTAGGGCAACCACAGCAGCTGGAAAGTAAGTAACAGTATGGATATGAATATCCAGGAGAAGACAGAGAGGAGGAGATCCAGAGTCTGTTTATAAACTCTGCCCAATTCACTGATTAACCTATGAATTACAAATGGTTGGGATGGACTCCAAGAAACACAGGTAAGGCTAAAAACATTAAACAGAAATTTCAGCTGCCCATCCTAGGGAGAGATAGTTTTCAATTTTAGTCCAGCTAAGTTAATCGTATGGCAGCTCCACTCTTGGTAGGAATATAGCAGAATGCAGAGTTGCTACGGTGTAGGATCTATAATGCCCTGGAAATAATTGAAATTACCAAACATATGAAAAAACAGAAAAACATGGCCCATACTAAAGAAAAAAGCAATCAATGGAGAATGACCAAAATGACCCAGATGTTAAATTTAGCAAACAAGAAATTTAAAGTACTATTACAACATGCTTACAGATGTATTCATAGAGTACAAAAGAAAATGTACTCATAATGAGCCAAAAATAAGGAAATGTAAGCAAAATGTACTACTATAAAATATAACAAAACAACAATTTGTAAACTAAAAAAGTGCAATATCTGAAATAAAAATCACTGGATAGGCTCAATAGCAAACCGAAGATGACTAAAGTAAAAAATCAGTGTCCTTGGAGATAGATCACCAGGATGATCCAGTCTGATGAATAGCAAGGAGAAAGAATGAGAAAGGATGAACAGAGCTCAGGAACCTGCAGAACAATATTAAATTAACTAACATGTACTTAGAGTCCCAGAAAGAGAGAAGAGAGAGAATGGGACACAAAGACTATCTGAAAAATAATGGCTGAAAATTTCTCAAATTTGATGAAAGACATAAATTAATAGATTCAAGAAGCTCAGCAATCCCAAGCAGAATAAATGCAAAAAATAAAATAAAATAATATCTGGGCACATTATAGTCAAAATGATAAAAGTCAAAAATAAAGGGAAAACCTTGAAAATAACCAGAGGAAAGTAACACATTATACAACAGGAGGAAAAATAATGCAGAACATTGAAGATGTCTCACTAGAAACTGGAGCCAGTTTGTGAAATTACTTCTTCATAGTGCTAAAAGGAAAAAAAAACTCTGTCAAGTCATAATTCTATATCCAGTGAAAATGTCTCTCAACAATGAAAGCTAAATGAAGACATTTTTAGGTAAAAGAAAACTGAAAGAATTTTTCACCAGAAGATATATACTAAGAAATTCTAAAGGAAAGTTTTCAGCCTGAAGGGAAACAAAATCACATGGAAATTCAGATCTTCAAGAAGGGATTAAGAACAAGCAAAAACAATAACACTCCATTGTGGGGTTTATAATGCATGCACATGTAGTACATCAGACAACTATAACATAAAGGAAGGAAGAATAACACGTAAGATTATACTGTTACCTGAGTCTTAAATTTTAGTGGAAGTGGTAAAATATTAACTCTGTTGAGTATGGAACGTTAAAGATGTATAATGTATCCCTAAATCAACAAAAAATATGCTGGGATATTGCTTAATAACCAACATATAAATTAAAATGGAATCCTAGTACTACTAAATTTACCCAAAAGTAGGCAGGAAAAGAGGAACAAAGGAATAAAAAATAGGGTGGCAACAGAAAGCAAATAGTAAAATGTTAGACATAAATTCATGCATATTAATAATTACATTAGCTCAAACAGGCTAAACACTCAAAAGACAGAGATTGCCAGAATTGATAAAAGACCCGTCTACTTGCTGTCTGTAAGATACATACTTTAAATATAAAGGCACAGATAGGTTGAAAGTGAATGGATGAAAAAATATGTATCATGTAACCAATATGCATAAGAAGGCCGGACATCAGATAAAGTACACTTCATGACAAAGAGCATTATCAGAGTTAAGGAGGGACATTTCCAAATGATAAAGGGTCAGTTCATTCAAAGACATAATAATCATAAATGTCTATGCATCTAATAGCAGAACCTCAACACATGTGATGCAGAAATTGACAGAATTAAGGAGAGAATAAACAAATTCACAATCACAGTTGGAGATTTTAGCATTCCTTTTTCAGCAGTTGAGAGAACCAAAAATGTTGGTAAGAAAATCTGTACAATACTAACAATCATTTTGATCCTATTGACATTTTTAGAACATTATACCCGACAACTACAGAATACCATTCTTTTCCAAGTTAAATGTTTTGTTCACCAAGATAGACCAAATGCTTGTTAGTCCATAAAATCATTCTCATTAAATTTAAAAGAATTAAAAGAAAAAAATTCAGACACAACTTACCAACACTGAATCAGGATGTAATAGAAAATCTAAATGGAGCAATAATGAACAAGGAGATTGAATCAGTAATTTAAAATCTCACAACACATAAAAGCCCAGGACAAGATGGCTTCACAGGTGAGCTATACCAAACATTTAAAGAATGAATACCAAACCTTCTCAAACTCTCCCAAAAAAAGTGAAGATGAAGGAACACTTGCAAACTCTTTACAGGGCCAGCATCACCCTAATACCGAAGCCAGATAAGGACACTACAAGAAAAGAAAATTACAAGCCATATTCCTGATGACCATAGATGCAAAATCCTCAACAAAATATTAGCAAACTGAATTCAAAAATACATTAAAAGGAGGGCTTCCCTCGTGGCGCAGTGGTTAAGAATCCACCTGCCAATGCAGGGGACATGGGCTTGAGCCCTGGCCCGGGAAGATCCCACATGCCATGGAGCAACTAGGCCCGTGTGCCACAACTGCTGAGCCTGCGCTCTAGAGCCCATGAGCCACAACTACTGAGCCCATGTGCCACAACTACTGAAGCCCGCACGCCTAGAGCCCGTGCTCCACAACAGGGGAAGCCACCGCAATGAGAAGCCCGTGCACCACAACGAAGAGTGGCTCCCGCTTGCCGCAACTAGAGAAAGCCCACACGCAGCAACGAAGACCCAACGAAGCCAAAAATAAATAAATAAAAAAATAAATAAAATTTATTAAAAAAAATACATTAAAAGGATCATACACCATGATCAAATGGGACTCAACCCTGGAAGCAAGAATGGTTCAACATATGCAAATCAATAAATGTGATACACCACATGAACAGAATTAAGGACAAAAATCGGGATCATTTCAATAGATGCAGAAAAATTATTTAACAAAATTCAACATCCTTTCATGAGAAAAACTCTCAACAAATAAGGTATAGAAGGATTGTTCATCAACATAATAAAGGCCACATCTGACAAGCCCACAGCTAACATCACACTCAGTGGTGAAAATTAAAAGCCTTTCCTCTAAGACAGGAATAAGACAAGGATGCCCACTCTTGCCACATCCATTCAACATACTACTGGAAGTCCTAGTCAGAACAATAGCCAGGAAAAGTACTGGAAGTCCTAGTCAGAACAATAGCCAGGAAAAAGAAATAACAGGCATCCAAGTTGGAGAGGAAAAAATAAAACTGTCTCTGCTGGCAGATGAAATTATCTTAAATATAGAAAACCCAAAAGACTCCACCAGAAAACCAGAACTAATAAATAAATTTAGTAAATTTGCAGGATAAAAAAATAACATACAGAAATCAGTTGCAGGAGACCTTCAAGATGGCGGAGGAGTAAGACATGGAGATCACCTTCCTCCCCACAAATACATCTACATGTGGAACACCTCCTACAGAACACCTACTGAACGCTGGCAGAAGACCTCAGACTTGCCCCAAAAGCAAGAAACTCTCCACATACCTGGGTAGGGCAAAAGAAAAAAGAAAAAAGGAGACAAAAGAATAGGGATGGGACCTGCACCTCTGGGAGAGAGCTGTGATGGAGGAAAAGTTTCCACACACTAGGAAGCCCCTTCGCGGGTGGAGACTGCAGGTGGGAGTCGGGGAAGCTTCAGAGCCATGGAGGAGAGCACAGCAACAGGTGTGCAGAGGGCAAAGTGGACGGATTTCCGCACAGAAGATTGGTGCTGACCAGCACTCACCAGCCTGAGAGGCTTGTCTGATCACACGCTGGGGCGGGTGGGGTCTGGGAGCTAAGGCTCAGGCTTCAGAGGTCAGATCCCAGGGAGAGGACTGGGGTTGGCTGCATAGACACAGCCTGAAGGGGGCTAGTGAGCCACAGCTAGCTGGGAGGGAGTCCGGGAAAAAGTCTGAAACTTCCTAAGAGGAGAGAGACCATTGTTTTAGGGGGTGCAAGGACAGGGGATTCAGAACACCACCTAAATGAGCTCCAGAGATGGGCGTGAGCCGCAGCTAACAGCACAGACCCCAGAGACAGGCATGAAACCCTAAGGCTGCTGCTGCAGCCACCAAGAAGCCTGTGTGTAAGCACAGGTCACTAGCCACACCTGCCCTCCCAGGAGCCTGTGCAGCCCGCAATTGCCAGGGTCCCGTGATCCAGGGACAACTTCCCGGGGAGAAAACATGGTGCGCCTCAGGCTGTTGCAATGTCATGCCGGCCTCTGCCGCTGCAAGCTTGCCCCACATTCCATACCCCTCCCTACCCCCAGCCTGAATGAGCCACAGCCCCCTAATCAGCTGCTACTTTAACCCCATCCTGTCTCAGCAAAGAACAGACACACTCAGGTGACCTACACACACAGGCAGAGCCAAATACAAAGCTGAACCCCAGGAGCTGTGCAAACAAAGAAGAGAAAGGGAAATCTCTCCATGCAGTTTCAGGAGCTGCAGATTAAATCTCCACAATCAACCTGATGTACCCTGCATCTCTGGAATACCTGAAAAGACAATGAATCACCCCAAAATTGAGGCAGTGGACCTTGGGGGCAACTGTAGACTTGGGATTTGCTGTCTGCATCTAATTTGTTTCTGGTTTTAAGTTTATGTTAGTTAAGTATTTAGAGTTTATTATCATTGGTAGATTTGTTTATTGATTTCATTGCTCTCTTCCTTTTTTTCCTTTTATATATAGATTGTTTTTCCTTTTTCTCTTTTTGTGAGTGCATATGTGTATGCTTCTTTGTGTGACTTTGTCTGTATAGTTTTACTTTTACCATTTGTCCTAGGGTTCTATCTGTCCAGGTTTTTTGTTTGTTTGTTTTTAGTATAGTTTTTAGTGCTTGTTATCATTGGTGGATTTGTTTTATGGTTTGGTTGCTCTCTTCTTTCTATCTTTCTTTTTTTTATTACATTTTGATTTATTTTTAATAATTTTTTACTTAAAAAACTTTTATTATATTTATTTTTCATTTCTTTCCTTCTTTTCTCCCTTTTCTTCTGAGCCATGTGACCGTTAGGGTCTGGGTGCTCTAGCCTGGTGTCAGGCCCATACCTCTGAGGTGGGAGAGCCGAGTTCATTACATTGGTCTACAAGAGACCTCCCGGTGCCAGATAATATCAAATGGTGAAAGCTCTCCCAGACATCTCCATCTGAACGTTAAGACCCAGCTCCACTCAATGACCAGCAAGATACAGTGCTGGAAACCCTATAACAAACAAGTAGCAGGACAGAAACACAACCCCACCCATTAACAGAGAAGCTGCGTAAAATCATAATAAGGTCACAGACACCCCAAAACACAACACCAGACATGGTCCTGCCTACCAGAAAGACAAGATCCAGCCTCATACACCAGAACACAGGCACCAGTCCCCTCGACCAGGAAGCCTACACAACCGACTGAACCAAACTTCGCCACTGGGGGCAGACACCAAAAACAACGGGAACTACGAACCTGCAGCCTGCAAAAAGGAGACCCCATAGTAAGCTAAGCAAAATGAGAAGACAGAGAAACACAGCACATAAAGGAACAAGGTAAAAACTCACCAGACCAAACAAATGAAGAAATAGGCAGTCTACCTGAAAAAGAATCAGAGTAATGATAGGAAAGATGATCCAAAATCCTGGAAATAGAATGGAGAAAATACAAGAAACGTTTAACAAGGACCTAGAAGAACTAAAGAGCAAACAAACAATGCTGAACAACACAATAAATGAAATTAAAAATTCTCTAGAAAGAATCAATAGCAGAATAACTGAGGCAAAAGAACGGATAAGTGACCTGGAAGATAAAAGAGTGGAAATAACTATTGCAGAGCAGAATAAAGACAAAAGAATGAAAAGAATAGAGGACAGTCTCAGAGACCTCTGGGACAATATTAAATGCACCAACATTCAAATTACAGGGGTCCTAGAAGAAGAAGAGAAAAAGAAAGGGACTGATAAAATATTTGAAGAGATTATAATTGAAAACTTCCCTAATATGGGAAAGGAAATAGTCAATCAAGTCCAGGAAGCACAGAGGGTCCCATACAGGATAAATCCAAGGAGAAACATGTCAAGACACATATTAATCAAACTATCAAAAATTAAAGACAAAGTGAAATGTTAAAGGCAGCAAGGGGAAAACAACAAATAACATATAAGGGAATCCCCATAATGTTAACAGCTGATCTTTCAGCAGAAACTCTGCAAGCTAGAAGGGAGTGGCAGGACATATTTAAAGTGAGGAAAGGGAAAAACCTATAATCAAGATGACTCTACCCAGCAAGGATCTCATTCAGATAAGATGGAGAAATTAAAACCTTTACAGACAAGCAAAAGCTAAGAGAATTCAGCACCACCAAACAAGCTTTACAACAAATGCTAAAGGAACTTCTCTAGGCAAGAAACACAAGAGAAGTAAAAGACCTACAATAACGAACCCAAAACAATTAAGCAAATGGTAATAGCAACATACATATCGATAACTACCTTAAATGTAAATGGATTAAATGCTCCAACCAAAAGAAACAGACTGGCTAAATGGATACAAACAGAAGACCGATATATATGCTGTCTACAAGAGACACATTTCAGACCAAGGGACACATACAAATTGAAAGTGAGGGGATGGAAGAAGGTATTCCATGCAAATGGAAATCAAAGAAAGCTGGAGTAGCAATTCTCATATCAGAAAAAATAGACTTTAAAATAAAGACTATTACAAGAAACAAAGAATGACACTACATAAGGATCAAGGTATGAATCCAAGAAGAAAATATAACACTTGTAAATATTTATGCACCCAACATAGGAGCACCTCAATATATAAGGCATATGCTAACAGCCATAAAAGGGGAAATCGACAGTAATGCAATCATAGTAGGGGACTTTAACATAGTAGGGGATATAATCTGTCCACTTTCACCAATGGACAGATCATCCAAAATGAAAATACATAAGGAAACACAAGCTTTAAATGATACATTAAACAATATGGACTGAATTGATACTTATAGGACATTCCACCCAAAAACAGCAGAATACACTTTCTCCTCAAGTGCTCATGGAACATTCTCCAGAATAAATCATATCTCAGGTCACAAATCAAGCCTTGGTAAATTAAAGAAAACTGAAATTGTATCAAGTATCATTTCCAACCATAAAGCTATGAAACTAGATATCAATTACAGGAAAAAATCTGTAAAAACTACAAACACATGGAGGCTAAACAATACACTACTAAATAACCAAGAGATCACTGATGAAAACAAAGAGGAAATCAAAAAATACCTAGAAAAAAATGACAATGAAAACATGATGACCCAAAGCCTATGGGATGCAGCAAAAGCAGTTCTCAGAGGCAAGTTTATAGCACTACCATGCTACCTCAAGAGACAAGAAACATCTCAAATAAGAAAACTAACCTTACACCAAAAGCAATTAGAGAAAGAAGAACAAAAAAACGCATAGTTAGCAGAAGGAAAGAAATCATAAAGATCAGATCAGAAATAAATGAAAAAGAAATGAAGGACACGATAGCAAAGATGAATAAAACTAAAAGCTGGCTCTTTGAGAAGATAAACAAAATTGATAAACCATTAGGCAGACTCACCAAGAAAAAAAGGGAGAAGACTCAAATCAACAGAATTAGAAATGAAAAAGGAGAAGCATAAACTGACACTGCAGGATCATGAGAGATTACTACAAGCAACTATATGCTAATAAAATGGACAACCTGGAAAAAATGGACAAATTCGTAGAAAAGCAAAACCTTCCTAGACTGAACCAGGAAGAAATAGAAAATATAAACAGACCAATCATAAGCACTGAAATTGAGACTGTGATTAAAAATCTTCCAACAAAGAAAAGACCAGGACCAAATGGCTTCACAGGCGAATTCTATAAACATTTAGAGAAGAGCTAACACCTATACTTCTCAAACTCTTCCAAAATATAGCAGAGGGAGGACACCCCCAAACTCTTTCCATGAGGCCTCCATCACCCTGATACCAAAACTAGACAGAGATGCCACAAAAGTAGAAAACTACCAGCCAATATCACTGATGAACATGAATGCAAAAATCCTCAACAAAATATTAGCAAACAGAATCCAACAGCACATTAAAAGGATCATACACCATGATCAAGTGGGGTTTATCCCAGGAATGCAAGGATTCTTCAATATATGCAAATCAATCAACGTGACACACCATAACAACAAATTGAAGGAGAAAAACCATATGATCATCTCAATACATGCAGAAAAATCTTTCAGCAAAATTCAACACCCATTTATGATGAAAACCCTCCACACAGTAGGCATAGAGGGAACTTACCTCCACATAATAAAGGCCATATATGACAAACCCACAGCCAACACCATTCTCAATGGTGAAAAACTGAAACCATTTCATCTAAGATCAGGAACAACACATGGTTGTCCACTCTCACCACTATTATTCAACATAATTTTGGAAGTCTTAGCCACAGCAATCAGAGAAGAAAAAAAAATAAAAAGAATCCAAAGGCTTTCCTGTTGGCGCAGTGGTTGGGAGTCCGCCTACCGATGCAGAGGACACGGGTTCGTGCCCCGGTCCGGGACAATTCCACATGCCGCGTAGTGGCTGGGCCCGTGAGCCATGGCCACTGAGCCTGAGCATCCAGAGCCTGTGCTCTGGAACGGGAGAGACCACAACAGTGAGAGGACCATGTATCACACACACACAAAAAAAGGAATCCAAGTTGGAAAAGAAGAAGTAAAGGTGTCACTGTTTGCAGTTTGAAGATGACATGATACTATACATAGAGAATCCTAAAGATGCTACCAGAAAACTACTAGAGCTGATCAATGAATTTGGTAAAGTAGCAGGATACAAAATTAATGCACAGAATTCTCTTGCATCCCTATACACTAATGATAAAAAACCTGAAAGAGAAATTAAGGAAACACTCTCATTTACCATTGCAAAAAAAGAATAAAATACATAGGAATAAACCTACCTAAAGAGACAAAAGACCTGAATGCAGAAAACTGTAAGACACTGATGAAAGAAATTAAAGATGTTACGAATGGCTGGAGAGATATACCAGATTCTTGCATTGGAAGAATCAACACTGTGAAAATCACTATACTACCCAAAGCAATCTACAGATTCAATGCAATCCCTATCAAATGACCAATGGCATTTTTCACAGAATTAGAACAAAAAATTTCACAATTTGTATGGAAACAAAAAAGACCCCGAATAGCCAAAGCAATCGTGAGAAAGAAAAATGGAGCTTGAGGAATCAGGCTCCCTGACTTCAGACTATACTACAAAGCTACAGTACTGAAGACAGTATGGTACTGGCACAAAAACAGAAATATAGATCAATGGAACAGGATAGAAAGCCCAGAGATAAACCCACGCACATATGGTCACCTTATTTTTGAATAAGGAGGTAAGAATATACAGTGGAGAAAAGACAGACTCTTCAATAAATGGTGCTGGGGAAACTGGACAGCTACATGCAAAAGAATGAAATTAGAACACTCCCTAACACCATACACAAAAATAAACTCAAACTGGATTAAAGACCTAAATGTAAAGCCAGACACTATAAAACTCTTAGAGGAAAACATAGGATGAACACTGTTTGACATAAATCACAGCAAGATCCTTTTTGACCCACCTCCTAGAGAATTGGATATAAAAACAAAAGTAAACAAATGGGACCTAATGAAACTTAAAAGCTTCTGCACAGCAAAGGAAACCATAAACAAGACAAAAAGACAACCCTCAGAATGGGAGAAAATATTGGCAAATGAAACAACTGACAAAGGATTAATCTCCAAAATTTACAAGCAGCTCATGTAGCTCAATATCAAAAAAATAAACAACTAATCCACAAATGGGCAGAAGATCTAAGTAGACATTTCCCCAAAGAAGATATACAGATTTCCAACAAACACATGAAAGGATGCTCAACATCACTACTCATTAGATAAATGCAAATCAAAACTACAATGAGGTATCACCTCACACCAGTTAGAATGGCCATCATAAAAAAATGTACAAACAATTAATGCTGGAGAGGGTGTGGAGAAAAGGGAACCCTCTTGCACTGTTGGTGGGGATGTAAACTGATACAGCCACTATGGAGAACAGTGTGGAGGTTCCTTAAAAAACTAAAAATAGACTACCATACGACCCAGCAATCCTACCACTGGGCATGTACCCTGAGAAAACCATAATTCAAAAAGAGTCATGTACCACAATGTTCATTGCAGCTCTATTTACAATAGCCAGGACATGGAAGCAACCTAAGTGTCCATCGACAGATGAATGGATAAAGAAGATGTGGCACATATATACAATGGAATATTACTCAGCCATAAAAAGAAACGAAATTGAGTTATTTGTAGTGAGGTGGATGGACCTAGAGTCTGTCATACAGAGTGAAGTAAGTCAGAAAGAGAAAAACAAATACCATGTGCTAACACATGTCTATGGAATCTCAAAAAAAAAAAAAAAAGGTTCTGAAGAACCTAGGGGCAGGACAGGAATAAAGATGCAGATGTAGAGAATAGACTTGAAGACATGGGGCGGGGGGAAGGGTAAGCTGGGACAAAGTGAGAGAGTGGCATGGACATATTTACACTACCAAATGTAAAATAGATACATTTTACATAGCACAGGGAGATCAGCACGGTGCTTTGTGACCACCTAGAGGGGTGGGATAGGGAGGGTGGGAGGGAGCTGTGAGAGGGAGGAGATATGGGGATATATGAATATATATGTATGGCTGATGCACTTTGTTATAAAGCAGAAACTAACACACCATTGTAGAGCAATTATACTCCAACCAGGATTTAAAAAAAAAAAGAAATCATTTGCATTTCTATACACTAACAACAAACTACCTGAAAAAGAAATTAAGAAATCAATCCCACTTACAATAGTATAAAAAACAATGTAATACTTAGAAATAAGTTTAACCAAGGAAAAATCTATACACTGAAAGCTATGACACTGATGAAAAAGCCTGAAGAAGACATAAATCAATGGAAAGGTATCTGTGTCCTTGGACTGGAAAAATTAATATTGTGAACATTTCCATACTACCCAAAGCAATCTAAAGAGTCAGTGCAATCCTACCAAAATTCCAATGGTATTTTTCACAGAAACATCTATCCTAAAATTTGAAAAAACTATCCTAAATGTTGAAATCATTATCTTGAAGGGACAACTGCACACCCATGTTCACTGCAGCATTGTTCACAATAGCTAAGATATGGAAGTAACCTAAATGTCCTTTGACGAATGAATGTGTAAAGAAAATGCATGGTAGATACATGCAATGGAATATTATTCAGCCATAAAAAAGATGGAAATCCTGCCATTTGTGACAACATAGATGAGCCTGGAGGGCATTACGCTAATTGTTATAAGCCAGACAAGAATGACAAACACATGTGGTATCAGTTACATGTGGAATTTTTTTAAAACCAATTTCATAGAAACAGAAAATAGAATGGTGGTTGCCAGGGGCTGGGGGGAGAGGTAAATGGGGTAGTATAGGTCAAAGAGTACAAAGTTTTCAACTATAAGAAGAATAAGAACCCAATGTACAACATGGTGACTATAGTTGATAATATGGTATCATGTACTTAAAAGTTGCTGAGTAGTTAAGCATTCTCACCATACACACAAAAAAAATTTAACCATGCCTTTAAAAATAATACAAATGAACTTATTTACAACACATAAATAGACCCACAGACATAGAAAACAAACCTATAGTTACCAAAGGGGATAACAGGATGGGGGGAGATAAATTAATTGTTTGGGATTAACATGTACACACTACCATATAAAAAATAGGTAACCAGGGACTTCCCTGGTGGCGCAGTAGTTAAGAATCCACCTGCCAATGCAGGGGACACGGGTTCAATCCCTGGTCCAGGAAGACCACATATGCTGTGGAGCAACTAAGCCCAGGAGCCACAACTACTGAAGCCCATGTGCCTAGAGCCCATGCTCTGCAACAAGAGAAGCCACCACAATGAGAAGCCCACGCACCGCAATGAAGAGTAGCCCCTGCTCTCCACAACTAGAGGAAGCCCGCATGCAGCAACAAAGACGCAATGCAGCCAAAAAAAAAAAAAGGTAACCAGCAAGGACCTACTGTATAGCACAGGGAACTATGCTCAATATCTTGTAATAACCTGTAATTGAAAAGCATGTGAAAAAAGTATATATATATATATATATATTTATATAAAAAATGGAATCACTTTTCTGTACACCAGAAACTAACACAGCATTGTAAATCAACTATACTTCCACTATACTTTAATTTAAAAAAAAGAAAAAAAATGAACTATGTAAAGTGATGGATGTGTTATTTTGATCATTCTATATGTATATGTGTATCAAATCATCAAGTTGTACATTTTAAAATATACAGTAGTAGTTGGCAATTATTCCCAATTATTCCTCAATAAAGTTTTTTTAAAAATAAGATAATCATAAAATTTCAAAAAAGAGAGAAAGAAGAAATTAAGCCAATCCCACAGGGTCCAAGCTCCAGGGATCACTGTAACATTGACCATATAACCACGGTGAGGTGCCGTGAACCTACTGCATGGCAGAAAGACAAAGGAGGTGCCTCCCAAGCTAGCTGCTCAACAAAATCTCTTCTGCTCAGAGAAGAGGGACTAACATTGGCCAACCCCATTGCAATTATGTTCCATGAACTCCAGTCCAGGAAAGGATATAGTAGGTAAGTCATAAAAAAGTTTTTCTTCCCCTTTCCTCAAAGTGTATTAAAAATAGAGTCACCCAAAATTAACTAAGCAATGACCTTCAGGGAGTTTTAAGATAAGAAAACTTTGGTCCAGGTGATACCATCTCTGCCACTCCATAGTCTACTACTTTCAGACTAATCCACACCATACCTGAGTAGTGTTGAAAAGGCAGAATTGGTAGCTGAAGGTGACCCTGATGCCATCATCATCAATTAGCATTAAGCATGCCAGACTCCAGGTAACTCCAAAAACAACTGCAACAGATAACGTGCTAAGAAACTTCTTTAGGATTGAAAACTTCTTTGTGCTAAGTAAGAGAAAACAAGAAAGGAAATATGGTTCGTTCAGGTTTTTACTTACTAATATCATTGTTACCCTCCTACTGAAAATATGTATTCAGCTGCACATATACACTGTTCATTAAACAATATTATGCCTCAGGTGGAAAAACCTATGTCACTCTGAATAAAAGAGAGAAAGAGAGGAAGTGAGGAAGGAAGGAAGGGAGGAAGACAGTGATATCTGCTTAAAAGCTCAGGCATAAACAGTTCCTGAAATACTACTGCAGGCAAATTTCACATAGAATTAACTTTTTCTTTGGAACTGAATTTGATGTTAGCGATTATAACTACTGGATCAGTAATTCCTTTTTTGGGCATCTGGGACCGTCCCATGCCATAAGTTGATATCAGAATGAAAAGTTATTAAAGCACATAGTGACCTTCTTCCCTGTCATGCTAAGTCTATATCCCTGGAACCTAAGCTTGGCCATATGACTTACTTTGACCAGAGGGACATTAGCATTTGTTCCACAAACAAAGGCTTGAAAGCATTCCACTCATCAGAGCGTGTTTTTTCTTATTGCTCTTTGGAACCCTGAGAGTACTATGTTAAGAGAGAGACCACATGCAGCAGAGATGAGCTTTCCCAAATGAGCAGTTCCCACTCAATACCAACCAACCAACAACCTTCAGACATGAAAGTGATTCATCCTAAGTTATCTACCAGTATTCAAGCCAGCCAAAACCAAAACAACTACATGATCAACACTCAAACTTATGACAAGTAATAAATATTTATTATTCTAAGCCATTGAATTTGGGGGTAATTTGTTATACAGCAAAAGCTAACTGATACATAGAAGATAATTTGTTAAACAATTAAATTGTAACCTGCTCTTCACTGTAACTAAGCTAATTTAAGAACCATGAGCTGCCAGTCAAAATTATGAAACATTACAAATTTGTTTGATGTCTGTGGCCAAAATATTGCTTTGTATAAAAGAAATATAACTTAACTTACAATTAGGCTAACAAGACTTCACCAAGGTTTTTCTGCATTGTTAAGAAAACATAGGTTTGAATGATTATCAGTGATAGTCTTTTCTCCACATTTCCCCTCAATATGGGTTATCATCCATATAGGAAAGATGATACTCTTGATTGGTAAAGTACATGTTTAAGATTACATTCCCACTAATGATGGCTGTTTTCACCCATCTGTTTATTCAAAATGGATCTATATTTTGACCAACAAAGTTCACAGATGTACTTATAGTAAGTCTACTTGGGTTAAGAAGAGTCTTGTAGAATTAAGCCTGAATTCACAGCCTCATTAGCACTGTGTTCTAAACAATTCATGCTGTGGGATGTGGAGGTGAGGGGAGTGTATGTGTTTAATAGCTTCTGTTCTTTGTCTCTCCAACTGAAAGCTCTTTCTATATATTAGCAATGACAATGAAAATGCTTATTGGGGTCAGAAAAGTTACAGAGAGGAAAGAAGCAGTCCACATGTGAACTGATAAACCAGAGAGCACACGCCCCATCTGCAGGGAATGTGGGCCCAATGTTGCCCAATGTTCCAATTTTTATATGTTTGCAACAAATTTTTAAAAATTTAAAGCTATTATGTGATTCAGGCAACACATGTAAAATATAACCTACAGTTACTAGTTTCTAAAATGAAAATACAGTTACCAGCATCTCCTCACAACCCTCTCATATTTTTAATTATTCAAATCTGATTTCATGAATATTTGGGATTGGGGGATACATTTTTTTTCTTGATGTCTTTGGGTTGGGTTTTTAGTTGGGCTCATGCAGCACAAAATTATCTTAGGTAATGCAATAGACTCACATTGTAGTTTTGATGTTGGAAGATGAGAAGATCCACCTTCTGAGACAAAGTTTAAGAGAAAATTTGTCCTGCAAACCACATATCCTTGCCATTTCCCCCAAATCTGAAAACTCTTCTAGGAGCTGTGGATGTATTCCTGTGCTATATTTAGTAGCACATGAGCCATGCCTTCCAGCTTCTGATTCATTGGGAATCTTACCTCTTCAGATTCTGATTATTCTTCCACAGCACTTTGACTACAATGACAATAAATATAACAACATTGCTGATGAGGATAACGGTCACAGTTATGATGAATGAACACAACAATGGACTTGTTATCAAACCACTGCTTTCTTGAGTTGCCAGCCAGCAGCTGTGGAGAGAAAAGAAATGATTTCAGCAGACTAAGAGAGCAGAGAAAAGAAATGATTTCAGCAGAAAGAAAGGTATACAAACTCTTCTCTATGCTGTTCACACCATTGACATTCACTTGACTGAAAGACCTGCTAAAAGTCAATATCTCTTTGCCTTCTATATATTAGAGATGATTTTCAAGAATTCAACCAAGTAGAAAAATTAAGTGCATTGATTCTGCCAAATTTCTCTGTGAGACAATATGGGCTACTGGAAAGAAAGTGGGCTTTTGAGTTAGGCAGTCCTGAATGTAAACGTCACTGTCTGTCACTTACTAGGTTTCTGACTTTAGTTAAGTTACTCTTTAATTTTTTTTTGACTATGTAGCACACTCAGATGGCTCAAAATTTTAAAGGTACAAATCATCATAGAGAGACAAGACCCCTCCTACAACTATCCCTAGTCACCTGGTTTTTATCTCCAGTGATATTCAATGTTTCCTGTGTATACTTCCAGATTTAGACTATGCATACACCAGCAAATGTACATTTTTTCCTGATTTTGAAGCAAAGGATAACATGATACTTCTATACCTTACTTAAAAACACATCTTGGAGATCATTCCATATCAGAATATAAAGATTATCCTCATGATTTTTTATGGCTGCATATTATTCCATTATTTAATTATACCATAAATTATTTAAACTGTCTCTTATTAATAAGCATTTTTTAAAGTTTAATGTTTAAAAAATATTTGAATAGTTCTTTAACCTCATTGCATCTGTTTTTGTTTTTGTCTTTTTGTTATTGTTGGTGGTAGTTTTGGTGGTATTTTTTTTCTCATTGTGAAGTGTAGTAATCATATCCTGGCATTGTTGTAAGAATAAATTCATTCATTTAATAAGTATTTACAGAGTACATGCTATGTGCCAGACATTGTTCTAGATAACAAGATATTAGCAGTGAATGAAAAACCAAAATGCCTTTCTTTAGTGAATTTATTCTAATGCAGAAAATAAATAAAACTAATGAATTAATAAGATATATACTATACCAGAAGTTAACAAGTGCTGTGAAGAAAAATAAAGTAGGTAATGAGGGTAAGTATTACTATGTATATGTATATGTGTGTCTGTGTGTGTGCCTGGGGGACCAGGGGAGGAAATGTTTCATTTTAAATATAGTGGTCAGGAAAACCCTTATGGAAAAAAATATTTGAGTAAAGATCTGAAGTAGATGGGGGGAAGGGTGTTCTAGGCAGAGGGAACAGCAAGTGCAAAGGCTCTGAGTTGAGAGCTTAAGCAAAGAGGCCAGTGTGGCTAGAACAGAGTATGTAAGTAGATGGGATTAGTAAAAAGATACAAATTATGTCAGGGCTTTATAGGTGACTGCATGTACTCTTGGCAAGAAGGAGAAACTTGACATTCTCGGTCTTTAGTTTTAAAAGTATTACTTTAGCTAGATGCAGGGATAAAAGAAGAGCACATGCCAAAGGAGAAAATCAGCTAGGAGTCTACTGCAACAATTAGGTGGCTTGGAACCAGGGAGAGGAGATGTTGAGAAATAGTCTGATTCCAGATATGTTTAAAAGTAAAACAAAAGGGGACTCCCCTGGTGGCCCAGTGGTTAAGACTCCATGCTCCCAACGTAGGGGGCCTGGGTTCGATCCCTTGTCAGGAAACTAGATCCCACATGCCATGACTAAAAGCCTGCATGTGGCAACTAAAGATTCAACTAAGATCACGCATGCCACAATGAAGATCCCGCATGCTGCAACTAAGACCCAGTGCAGCCAAATAAATAAATATATTTTTTTAAAAAGTAAAGCAAAAGGACTTATTGATAGGTTAGATGGGAGATATAGGAGAGTTAAGAGTGACTCCAAAATCTTTGGCTTGAGTACCTGGAAGGATGGAATTACTGTCAACTGAGTTGGGGAAGATGATGAGAAGAGCAGGTTTGGGAGGGAAGACCAGGAGATGTCTTATCACTTGTACAGACAAGTGAAGGTGTCAGGTAGGCAGTAGGGTATTAACAAAATAATGTGAGAAGCCCTGGTATATATTTGGCAATCAATTAATGTCTGTTTTCTAGGTAAACACCATTATTATACATGCCAAAGGATTTCTAAGCTATTTTGCATTGGAATGTTGTTACAATTTAAATTATTAGAAATCATATTTCTAATCTGAATGACCTAGAAGGAAATTGGAATGATTTCAGATCTCTGTAATGAATTTTTAAAGTGAAAAGGAGGAGATTGGTTCAAGATGGTGGAGTAGAAGGAGGTGCACTCACTCCTTCTTGCGAGAGCACCAGAATCACAACTAACTGCTGAACAATCATCTACAGGAAAACACTGGAACTCACCAAAAAAGATACCCCACAACCAAAGACAAAGGAGAAGCCACAATAAGATGATATGGGGGCACAAGCACAATAAAATCAAATCCCATAACCATTGTGTGGGTGACTCACAAACTGGAGAACAATTATACCACAGAAGTCCACCCACTGGAGTAAAGGTTCTGAGCCCCACATCAGGCTTCCCAACCTGGGGGTCTGGCAATGGGAGGAGGAATCCCCAGAGAATTGCACTTTGAAGTCAGGCAGGATTTGACTGCAGGACTTCAACAGGGCTGGGGGAAACAGCGACTTCACTCTTTGAGGACACACACAAAATCTTGTACACACCAGGACCCAGGGGGAAGGAGCAGTGACTCCATAGGAGACTGAACCAACCTACCTGCTAGTGTTGGAGGGTCTCCTGCAAAGGCAGGGAGTGGCTGTGGCTCCCCATGGGGACAAGGACACTGGCAGTAGAAGTTCTGGGAAGTACTCCTTGGTGTGAGCCCTCCCAAAGTCCACCATTAGCCCCACCAAAGAGCCTGTAGGCTCCAGTGCTGGGCCACCTCAGGCCATATGACCAACAGGGAGAGAACACAGCCCCACCCTTCAGCAGACAAACGGATTAAAGTTTTACTGATCTCTGCCCACCAGAACAACACCCAGCTCTAGCTACCACCAGTCCCTCCCATCATGAAGCTTGCACAAGCCTCTTAGATAGCCTCATCCACCAGAGGACAGACAGCCGAAGCAAGAAGAACTACAATCCTGCAGCCTGCAGAACAAAAACCACAATCACAGAAAGATAGACAAAATGAAAAGGCAGAGGATTATGTCCTAGATGAAGGAACAAGATAAAACCCCAGGAGAGCAACTAAATGAAGTGGAGATGGGCAACCTTCCAGAAAAAGAATTCAGAATAATGATAGTGAAGATGATCAGAAAAAGGATGGAGGAAAGAATCAAGGAGATGCAAGAAATGTTTAACAAAGACCTAGAAGAACTGAAGAACAAATAGATATGAACAATACAATAACTGAATTCAAAAATACACTAGAAGGAATCAATAGCAGAATAACTGAGACAGAAGAACGGATTAGTGACCTGGAAGACAGAATGGTGGAAATCACTGCCACAGAACAGAATAAAGAAAAAAGAATGAAAAGAAATGTACACAGCCTAAGAGACCTCTGGGACAACAAATGCACCAACATTCACATTATAGGGAGAAGAGAGAGAGAAAGAACCTGAGAAAATATTTGAAGAGATTATAGTAAAAAATTTCCCTAACATGGGAAAGGAAATAGTCACCCAAGTCCAGGAAGCACAGAGACTCCCAGGCAGGATAAACCCAAGGAGAAACACACCAAGACACATAGTAACCAAACTGACAAAAATTAAAGACAAAGAAAAATTATTAAAAGAAACAGGAAAACACAACAAATAACATACAAAGGAACTCCCATAAGATTAACAGCTGATTTCTCAGCAGAAACTCTGCAGGCCAGAAGGGAGTGGCACAATATATTTAAAGTGATGAAAGGGAAGAACCTACAACCAAGAATACTCTACCCAGCAAGGCTCTCATTCAGATTTGATGGAGAAATCAAAAGCTTTACAGACAAGCAAAAGCTAAGTGATTTCAGCACCACCAGACCAGCTTTGCAACAAATGCTAAAGGAACTCCCCTAGGCTGGAAAGAGACTAGCAACTTAAATCAACCTTGTACATACATAGACTGCTATATCAGAACCTCATGGGAACAGCAAACCCCAAAACTACAATAGATAACCATACAGAAAAGAAAAAGCAACCCAAACACAACACTAAAGATGGTCATCAAACCACAAGAGAACAAAACAGGAAGGAAAGAAGAAAGACATACAACGACAAACCCAAAACAATTAAGAAAATGGCAATAGGAGCACACATATTGATAATTACCTTAACTGTAAATGGATTAAATGCACCAACCAAAAGACGTAGACTGCCTGGATATGAAAACAAGACCCTTATATATGCTGTCTACAAGAGACTCACCTCATACCTAGGGACACATACAGACTGAAAGTGAGGGGATGAAGGCAGGTATTCCATGCAAATGGAAATCAAAATAAAGCTGGAGTAGCAATACTCATATCAGACAAAATAAACTTAAAAATAAAGACTGTTATAAGAGACAAAGAAGGACACTATGTAACAATCAAGGGATCAATCCAAGAAGAAGATATAACAATTGTAAACATATATGCACCCAACATAAGAGCACCTCAATACATAAGGCAAATGTTAACAGCCATAAAGGAAGAAATCAACAATAACACAATAATAGTGGGGGACTTTTAACACTCCACTTTTGTCAATGGACAGATCATCCAGACAGAAAATCAACAAGGAAACAAAGGCCTTAAATGACACATTAGATCAGACGAACTTAATTGATATTTATAGAGCACTCCATCCAAAAGCAGAAGAATACACATTTTTCTCAAGTGCACACAGAACATTTTCCAGGACTGACAATATCCTGGGCCACAAGGGAGCCTCGGTAAATTTAAGAAAATTGAAATCATATCAAGTATCTTCTACAAACACAACACTATGAAATTAGAAACAAACTACAAGAAAAAACTATAAAAACCACAAACACTTGGAGGCTAAGCAATATGTTACTCAACAACAAATGGATCACTGAAGAAATCAAAGAGGAAATCAAAAAATACCTAGAGACAAATGAAAATGAAAGCACAATGATCCAAAACCTATGTGATACAGCAAAAGCAGTTCTAAGAGGAAAGTTTATAGCAATACAATATTACCTTAGGAAACAAGAAAAATCTCAAAAAAACAACCAACCCATACACCTAAAGCAACTAGACAAAGAAGAAAACCAAAAGTTAGTAGAAGGAAAGAAATAAAGATCAGAGCAGAAATAAATGAAATAGAAACGAAAAAAAAAAAACAATAGCAAAGATCAATGAAACTAAAAGCTGGTTCCTTGAAAAGATAAACAAAATTGATAAACCTTTAGCCAGACCCATCAAGGAAAAAAGGGAGATGACTCAAATCAATAAAATTAGAAATGAAAAAGGAGAAGTTACAACTGACACCAGAGAAATACAAAGGGTCATAAGAGACTACTATATGCAACAGTATGCCAATAAAATGGACAACCTGGAAGAAATGGACAAATTCTTAGAAACGTACAGTCTCCCAAGACTGAATCAGGAAGAATTAGAAAATATGAGCAGACCAATCGCAAGCACTGAAATTGAAACTGTAATTTAAAAACTCCCAACAAACAAAAGTCCAGGACCTGATGGCTTCACAGGAAAATTCTATCAAACATTTAGAAAGAAGATAACACCTATCTTTCTGAAACTGTTCCAAAGAACTGCAGAGGAAGGAGACTTCCCAAACTCATTCTATGTGGCTACCATCACCCTGAAAACAAAACCAGACAAAGATACCACTCAAAAAGAAAATTACAGGCCAATATCACTGATGAACATAGACACAAAAATCCTCAATTGCTAGTATTTTACTAGAAATTCGAATCCAACAATACATTAAAAGACATACACCATGATCAAGTGGGATTTATCCCAGGGATGCAAGAATTTTTCAATATCTGCAAATCAATCAGTGTGATACACCACATCAACAAATTGAAGAATAAAAACCAAATGATGATCTCAGTAGATGCAGAAAAATCTTTTGACAAAATTCAACACCGATTTATGATAAAAACTCTCCAGAAAGTGGGCATATAGGGAACCTACTTCAACATAATAAAGGCCATATACGACAAACCTACAACTAGCATCATATCAACGGTGAAAAGCTGAAAGCATTTCCTCTAAGATCAGGAACAAGACAAGGATGCCCACTCTCACCACTTTTATTCAGCATAGTTTTGCAAGTCCTAGCTATGGCAACCAGGAAAGAAATAGAAATAAAAGAATCCAAATTGGAAAAGAAGAAGTTAAACTGTCACTGTTTACAGATGACATGATACTATACATAGAAAATCCTAAAGACACTATCAGGAAACTGCTAGAGCTCATCAGTGAATCTGGTAAAGTTGCAGGCTACAAAATTAATACACAGAAATCTGTTGCATTTATATACACTAACAATGAAAGATCAGAAAGAGAAATTCAAGAAACAACCCCATTTACCATTGCATCAAAAAGAATAAAATACCTGGGAATAAACATACCTAAGGAGACGAAAGACCTGTACTCTGAAAATTATAAGACACTGATGAAAGAAATTGAAGACACAAACAGATGGAAAGATAAACCATGTTCTTGGATTGGAAGAATAAATACTGTCAAAATTACTATACTACCCAAGGCAAACTACATATTCAATGCAATCCTATCAAATTACTAATGGCATTTATCACAGAAATAGAACAAAAAATCTTAAAATTTTTATGGAGACACAAAGGACCCCGAATAGCCAAAGCAATCGTGAGAAAGAAAAATGGAGCTGGAGGAATCAGGCTCCCTGACTTCACACTATACTACAAAGCTATAATCATCAAAACAGTATGGTACTGGCACAAAAATAGAACTATAGATCAATGGAACAGGATAGAAAGCCCAGAAATAAACCCATGCACCTATGGTCAATTAATATATGACAGAGGAGGCAAGACTATACAATGGTGGGAAGACAGTCTCTTCAACAAATGGTGCTGGGAAAACTGGACAGCTACATGTAAAAAAATGAAATTAGATCATTCTTTAACACCATACACAAAAATAAGCTCAAAATGGATTAAAGACCTAAATGTGAGACCAGACACTATTAAACTCCTAAAGGAAAACATAGGCAGAACACCCCCTGACATAAATTGCAGCAATATTTTTTCCGATACATCTCCCACAGTAATGGAAATAAAAACAAAAATAAACAAATGGGACCTAATCAAACTCAAAAGCTTTTGCACAGCAAAGGAAATCATAAACAAAACAAAAAGACAGCCCACAAATTGGGAGAAAATATTTGCAAATGATGTGACTGACAAGGGATTAGTCTCCAAAATTTACAAAAAGCTCATGTGGCTTAATATCATGAAAACAAACAACCCAATCAAAAAATGGGCAGAAGACCTAAATAGACATTTTTCCAAGGAAGACATATGGATGGCCAAGAGGCATATGAAAAGATGTTCAACACTGCTAATGATTAGAGAAATGCAAGTAAAAACTACAATGAGATATCACCTCACACCAGTCAAAATGGCTATCATTTAAAAATCCACAAACAGTAAATCCTGGAGAGGGTGTGGAGAGAAAGGAACCCTCCTAACTGTTAGTGGGATCGTAAATTGGTATGGCCACTATGGAAAGCATTATGCAGGAGCCTTAAAAAACTAAAAATAGAGTTATCATATGACCCTGCTATCCTACTCCTGGGCATATATCCAGAGAAAAACATGGTCTGAAAGGATACATGCACCCCAATGTTCATTGCAGCACTGTTTATAATAGCCAAGACATAGAAACAACCTACGTGTCCGTGGACAGAGGAATGGATAAAGAAGATTTGGTACATATATACAATGGAATATTACTCAGCCATAAAAAAGAATGAAATAATGCCATTTGCAGCAACATGGATGGACCTAGAGATTGTCATACTGAGTGAAGTAAGTCAGACAGAGAAAGAGAAATACCGTATGATATCATTTACATGCAGAATCTAAAAAGAAATAATACAAATGAATGTATTTACAAAATAGAAATGGACTCACAGACTTAGAGAAGGAACTTATGGTTACCAGGGCGGGGAGAGTGGAGGGAAGGGATAGTAGGGAATTTGGGATTGACATGTACAGACTACTATATTTAAAAAGGACAGGGCCAGCCTGGTGGCGCAGTGGTTGAGAGTCCACCTGCCGATGCAGGAGACACGGGGTCGAGCCCCGGTCCGGGAAGATCCCACGTGCCGCGGAGCGGCTGGGCCTGTGAGCCATGGCCGCTGAGCCTGCGCGTCCGGAGCCTGTGCTCCGCAGCGGGAGAAGCCACAACAGTGAGGGGCCCGCGTACTGCAAAAAAAAAAAAAAAAAAAAAAAAAATGATAAACAACAAGGACGTACTGTATAGCACAGGGAACACTGCTCAATGTTATGTGGAAGCCTGGATGGGAGGGGAGTCTGGGGGAGAATGGATACATGTATATGTATGGCTGAGTTGCTTTGTTGTGCACCTGAAACTATCACAACATTGTTAATTGGCTATATTCCAATATAAAATAAAATGTTTAAAAAAATGAAAAGGAGTGCCTCCAACCCATTAATCGATAGATTAGGTCTAGCCTTAAGTAAAATGGTGAGAAAGAATAAAATTTATCTTCAGGATTTGGGGCCTCCATGTCCTTTCATCTGTAACCAAAGGACAACCTTCCTGCCATCTTCAATCTCACAATCCCCGACACAGAAGAAATAGGAGGGCACTTGGCTAAGAATTTAATAAAATCCTGCTGAGAAGTACTTTCACATCTCTAGACACTTCTTTGGTGACTAGGCAAGTGGCCATCAAAGTTTTAAATTAAAAAGATGGACATATTTCTGACCAAGTCAGCCTAGAGAAACACAGTTTAAAAGGGGAGGACAGGATAGAGAAAGAAAATGAATATCCAACTCTATTGGATAAAGACAGACTTGCAAATTATGAAACAATTTAGACAAATATTTATCTTTATCTGTATGAGTCATGAGTTATTTAAACTTTAGACAACACAATTTCTAAGTATTACTATTTGTACTATAGATCTGTGTGTGTGTGCATACAAATATCTGTAAGGTTCCTCAGTTACCTCACATAGACGGGGAGACCTGGATGGGAAACAGGCTTGGATGCCTGTGGCCATGAGGAGGTGTGCACTAGGAAGGGACACCTCCTCACCTCCTCCATCCTTTGTAGTACTTGGAGAGATAGTCACACTGGATTTGTCCTCATGAGCCTCTCCCTTAGCTATTCTGAATCTAATCGCCCAGATTTTGAAAAATAGACTGCTAAGGAGACAGATGGATCCTCCAGGCTGACTAACCCTTGTAGGAATGGGATTTCTAGAATTGAGATTGGAGAGTCACAAGGTCAAGGTTGCATCTGACAAACACCTCTGAACCTGAGGTCTGGGGAGCATCATAGGTGAACCTCAGATGAAGAATTTAACTCCTTGATGATCTTGTCATGAAACATGGGAAAAGACAGCTATAGAAGATATAGCATATGCTTCCAGAAAATTCTTCCTCATGCATTATAATTTCCCAATGGTTACCTCAACCCTTCAAGGAAGCCTGAAACAGCCTATATGGTGGGACAGAGATTTGGGGGATAGAGCATTAAAAAGGAGTGTGGCCTGCCCTGCAGTTGCCCCTTAATTGGGTCCTGGCAGAGATAGCAGTACATAAAGGGAACTGGGTTAGGGGTTTCGGGTATGACTGGCAGAACTGGGAGCCATAGTTGGGGGACAGGGAGTATGATATATTGAGGAGAAACTTCTGGGAAGATAACTCAAGAAAACCCAAAAAAGTCCCTCCTCTTCCTAAATATATCCTGAAGAAATGTGAGACTTGATGTGTGTGTATAGGGTGGAAAGTGGGGGATAAGGGTCCAAGATGAAGCTGATAGTCATGTTACACATCCTTTCCTCTCTTCCCAACTCTTATTATCAGTTGCCTAGTGTCTTCCCTAACATCTAATACTGTACTCAGGAAAGAATATGCTCTCAATTATTTACATCTTGGTGTGAATAAATTTAAGACAGCAGGTTTCTTTCTACTGAAGACTTCTGTAGGAGTAGGTCTAGCCTTGTGGCTGGGTTAGGATAGAAAATTAATAATAATGCAATTTGAGGTGAATTACCTCTCCCATGAGATATTTGCATTTTACTCCTGATATCTAATTGTGGAATTAAAATTTTAAAACTCACTAGAAGATATTTAATCCCAATTAAACAGAGAAAATAGTGTCTAGAGTGTATGGCTCCTAAACTCAAGCCAGGCAGTTAGCTCCCTATTCTACACTTGGTCATGGTCAGCCCTGGAAATAGGTAAGCACTCTGACACCACAGCCTTCCCTTGGGTATACTTGCACATTTCCAAGAGTTTTGTTTTGATCTGAGTTGTTTTGGGACTTAAGGTGGAATCCAGGGATCAGAATGGTTGAATTTATAAAATAAGAAGGGAAGATAAATTAAAGAGCAGTTGCCATTTGGTAGCAGAAATACACATAGAGTTCAGCTCCACTTTCTTACTCTCCCCACATGGAAGGCAAACACCATGCATTCGGGTACTTCCATTATTGACAGTTAATTATTCATGCTGGGGTCACAGGGAGAATTTATGTGTGATAAATCATCATGAAATACTCATTATAATCATATCATCATAGAATTGGCTCATAAGCATGGATAGTGCTCTTCAAGCACTTTCATGGATACTGCTCTTCAAACATTTTCAAGTGTGAAAATGTTTTCACACTTGCTTGACCCTTCGTAGTAACCCCAGAGCAGGTATTACTATTATTGTTATTCCCATTTCCTAGATGAGAAAACTAAGATAAGGGGTGACTAATGATCACATTTCTTGTGTCCTGTGATTTTCAGACTTAATCAAAGAAGACAAATTTAATATTAAAAAGTTCACATTTATAAATTTAGAAGACAATTACTTGCTTTACAAAAGGATTTATCATAGGAAATTTTCATGCCACCATATTTAAAATATAATGTGTTCTTTGAGAATTTGAAATACACAGTTATAATATGACAATTATAAAGTGAGATGCATATTACAGTGACACTGGGACTCAATGTCATTGAATAGTTACACTCATATCAAAGAAATGGACATTTAAAAAAATATAAACTTACATTTCCTCTCGCCGGTAGTCTAACTCCCACTGTGAATTATTCCCATTCTGAGAATAAATAATTCCCACTGTCACAGCTACCACTATAGCTGGGACTCCTATGTGATAAAGAGTCATAGAATTAATAATTTACCCAAGACTGGGATTAATTATAAAAGAACATGAATGAATTATACACCTGACCTTTTTCAGGATGTATTGTTCTTTCCACTATAGACAGTGTACTAAATGATCCTACAGATGTAGGTCAACAGTAGACATAGTTTCTCTGTGTTTTCCTTTCCCTATCAGTGTTGGCTATACATATCAATCCTATACTATTTCTGACTTCTTTGTAACTCTTACCACAATTTCCACTCTTAAATGGTCTAATTCCCCTTTCACTTGAATAAATTTAAATTTAGATAACACGAAAAATAACTCTCCTTTGCTGGAACTCATTAAATTTTTCAAATTATTTTTCTTAAAAGAGTCACTCTGATTGTCTTGAAACATTTCTTTTAAAGTAGCTAGGAAAAGCAGGGTCAGGGTGGTGGTGGGATGAATTGGGAAATTGGGATTGATATATATACACTAATATGTATAAAATAGATAACTAATAAGAAGCTGCTGTATTTTAAAAAATAAAATTCAAAATAAAGAAATAAAGTTAATTTACAAAAAAAATAAAGTAGCTAGGAAGTTTATATGTGGTCTAAATCTCAAGTCAAATAAACAGAGATGTTAAAGGAAATGAACATCTTGAAGTTAGCTCATGATGTATCTAGTATAGCTGCCTTGATCACATCTGCCTTCTTCACAGGAGAAGACACTCCTTCACTAGACAGAAGGCACTGTTAGCGATTGCTGGATTTTCCATCTCCCCTACCACAAGGCCTTGTACTATTAGGTCTTCAATAGGTGTTTGTTTAAATTAAATGATTTCAACAAAATTAAATTCCTGAGTAAGTGAAGAAGCAAACACTTACCCCATCCAATTAAAGAGATGAAAAGAATGAAATGCTGAGGAAGAGGCTTCATGGTCCTAATAAGAAGGAAATAGAGCTGGGCAGCATTGAGTCCCATCCAGGTAAATGTCACACAAAATAGTGCAGCAAGATAGCAATCACAGTGCATGTGGGATTTGAGATGACAACGGTGTCTTGTCTGGACATTTCATAATTGCTCAAGTCAGTATTATCAGTGTCACTATGACTTGTCTTTAAGTTCTTATTGGAGTTTTCAATTCCAAACACAAAAAGGAGGTTGAAAAACAACATTGATGTGCACAGATTGACCAATACCCAAGTTACTGAGGTTTTTCTGACTTTCCTGAAAATAAATAAATAAATAAAATTAATAAACAAAACAACTACAAAAAAATACTCCAGTGAAATCATGAGGGAACAAAAGAATACTATTACCCACTGTAAATCTAGCTCATAGCCCAGGGGGCCAGCTGGTAAACGGACCTTCCCAACTACACCAGAGAAACATTCTCTCTTATCTGATTCTCACAAAATGAGTTTGAGAAAACAGGTTGATAACCCCTTTCCTGAACCTGTCTTTTAATCCAAGGTGATAGCTGTTTTCCAGAGATGCCCTCCTGTGAACTCTACTTCCTGGAGTTTATGCCCAGTGTAGCCCCTGCCCAGGGCTGTCCAGTGACTTGATATAACTAACAGAATGCAGCAGAAGGCCTGGCAGCCAGGGCCAACTTATCCATCAGACAGTGGTGCTTAACGTCCACAATATGTTTATACTTCTATGGTCCACAGCAAGGTCTTCTAATGTAAAACGTGCCCAAGGACTGTTCCTTCATCTGAAGATATAATTTGTGGGTGTAGAACCAAGTTCTCTTTGAACTCATGACATATCACAGGTCTCCCCAGTATTAAAGAAAGTTATAAAATTTCCATTCACTACCATCTAGATCCTTATGAATTTCTCAGATTATAAGGTCTCTTGAAATAAATATTTCACTATTAATGTGCTTAAAGTTCTAACACCTTCAAGAACTGCTCTATTTCTAAGGTCTCAGAATTTGATGAACAAATATGTTTGCTAATTATATATCCTTTACGGTCCTACCATAACATTCCACCATGGTCCTACTTAGTCTTTGGATTCCCACACTGAATAAAAAGCTTATATTAAAACAGAACTATGTCCATCCTCATGATATTTTAGTTGAGATTTTCTGGATAATTCAAAATTTTATTAAGCCTTCTGAAAGGTTTAATGGGCAGAAATTCAAAAAGCATTCAAAAGAATCCATTTATATAAAAGTAAAGTTAGTTTTTAATTTTTCTCCAATTTCAAACATAAATTATCTACAGAGAGAACAGGCTATTTTCAAATAGGCTATTTTCAAATGGGTCTTCTGTATATTACTATATTCTGTGCATTTTTATTATATGCACAGAAATATATAATACATATATTATCTATGACAGCAAAACTGCTAAAAACAAGTTGATAGAGGACACACACACACACAAAAAAAAAATATGATGACAATTGGAAGGAGTGAGATTTTAGGCAAAGAAACTATCGGGTTGGCCAAAAAGTTCATTCTGGTTTTTCCATGCCATCTTACAGAAAAACCCAGACGAACTTTTTGGCCAAACCAATAGTTATGCAGCTACCACAACTTATTCACATGGAACCAAATAACTGTCTGTTCAAGTGTCTTTACAAATGAAAAGACAGATATAAGAGCCATTTGACTTTACATGACAGACATAATTACATGGCATGTAATTTTTCTTCAAGGCAGTTACCACAATTTGTAATTATATATTTATCTCTGTATATATTTGTACAATGTCTGCCTTCCCCCCGAGAATGTAAATTCCAAGGGAAAGTGGGGTTTACATGTCTTGTTCATAGTTTTGTATTTACCTCCTCATATGTTGCTTGGCGCATAGTAAGCACTCAATGTAAAAATTTTAAACAAAGGGCAAGAGACTCATTAAGTGTGAAAGGTAAAGAAAAGAATCAAAAATAATTCTGGCTCTTTGGACAAACGGCTGATTCTAAGTATGGGGCAGAAAAAGTGAAAGATGTACCTGGTCCATCTTGCTGTGCCTTAAATAAGGAAACGCTTATAGGCTGATAGGGACATGAAAAAACAACATGAAAGGACTCCCTCCAGCTACACTGGAGAGTACACTTCTTTCCAAAGTAATATAGTGACTAAATATAGAAAGAATGATAGATTAGAGATCATCATTCACCCACCAATGTAATCATACATACCAGTTAGGATCATTAGTGAATACCAAAACCACTGAGTAAAAGTTGGGGAACAGAATATTCACACAGTCTCAAAGTTTCACTGCATGGATTGCCTATTATTTACAAAGGGAAAAATTGAGACTTTACAGTACAGAAATCTACAAGACACTACTTAAACAAGGAAGCAAATGACACAGCAATAACGGGACAAACTGACATCATGCACTTCTTGCTGTGCCACAATGAAAAAGACTTAATGATTAGAATTCTCATCAAAAATATGTAACCTGTACCTAATCATTGGAAAATTTCTGAGAAATTTTATATTGTAGAATATTCTACCTTCTATAAAATAACTAAACTGAACACTTCAAATATTTTAATGTTATGAAAGACCAAAACAAACAAATTTAAAAAGCACAGGGATTATTCTAGGCTAAAGACAACTAAAGAGACACAATTACTAAATAAATTGGGGGGGTGGGGGAACAGCTAAAATGGACATTATTGGAACAGTTGGAGAAATTTGAATATGGACATTAGCATGATAACATTATATTAATGTTAAATCCTTGAGTAAAATATTCTGAGTGAGGATAATAATATTATACTATGTAGGAGTGCCCTTGTTTTGGGGAGATGCATACATGCTTGAAGAATTTAGAGATGACAGTCATGATGTTTAAAACTTACTTTCAAAATTTCAGGAAAAAATAGAAAAAAAAAGAAGGCAAAGTATTAACAACTGGTGAATCAAGGGGAAGGGTATTTGGGTGTTCACTTAGTCTCTTTCAACATTTCTATAGACTTTTAATTTTTTTTAAATAAACTTCAGGAAAAAATGTTTAAATGGCAATATCTTTAGAACAAAAAATTCCAGAATCTACACATCTGAGAAAACAGTTGTGAAGGAATTTATTAGAGAGAAATAATTCTGAAGGAAAGAAGCATTGTGATACATCTTGAGTTTGGGAAGAAAAACCAGATGAGAATACATTTTCTTTTAGATTCCATATACATGTGTTAGCATACGGTATTTGTTTTTCTCTTTCTCACTTACTTCACTCTGTATGACAGACTCTAGGTCCATCCACCTCATTTCTTTTTATGGCTGAGTAATATTCCATTGTATATATGTGCCACATCTTCTTTATCCATTCATTTGTCAATGGACACTTAGGTTGCTTCCATGCCCTGGCTATTGTAAACAGAGCTGCAATGAACATTGTGGTACATGACTCTTTTTTTTTATTTTTATTTTTTGGCGGTACTCGGGCCTCTCACTGTTGTGGCCTCTCCCATTGCGGAGCACAGGCTCCGGACGCGCAGGTTCAGTGGCCATGGCTCACGGGCCTAGCTGCTCCACGGCATGTGGGATCCTCCCAGACCGGGGCACGAACCCATGTCCCCTGTGTCAGCAGGCAGACTCTCAACCACTGCACCACCAGGGAAGCCTCATGACTCTTTTTGAAGTATGGTTTTCTCAGGGTATATGCCCAGTAGTGGGATTTCTGGGTCGTATGGTAGTTCAAGTTTTAGTTTTTTAAGAAAGCTCCATACTGTTCTCCATAGTGGCTGTATCAATTTACATTCCCACCAACAGTGCAAGAGGGTTCCCTTTTCTCCACACCCTCCCCAGCATTAATTGTTTGTAGATTTTCTGATGATGGCCATTCTAACTGGTGTGAGGTGATACCTCATTGTAGTTTTGATTTGCATTTCTCTAATGATTAGTGATGTTGAGCATCCTTTCATGTGTTTATTGGCAAACTGTATATCTTCTTTGGAGAAATGTCCATTTAGGTCTTCTGCCCATTTCTGGATTGGGTTGTTTTTTTTTTTGATATTGAGCTACATGAGCTGCTTGTAAATTTTGGAGATTTGCTTTGTTTGCAAATATTTTCTCCCATTCTGAGGGTTGTCTTTTTGTCTTGTTTATGGTTTCTTTTGCTGTGCAAAAGCTTTTAAGTTTCACTAGGTCCCATTTGTTTATTTTTGTTTCTATTTCCATTTCTCTAAGAGGTGGGTCAAAAAGGATCTTGCTGTGCTTTATGTCATAGAGTGTTCTGCCTATGTTTTCCTCTAAGAGTTTCATAGTGTCTGGCCTTCCATTTTGGTGTTTAACCCATTTTGAGTTTATTTCTGTGTATTGTGTTAGGGAGTGTTCTAAATTCATTCTTTTCCATGTCGCTGTCCAGTTTTCCCAGCACCACTTTTCGAAGAGGATGTCTTTTCTCCATTGTGTATTCTTGCCTCCTTTTTCAAAAATAAGGTGACCATATGTGCATGTGTTTATCTCTGGGCTTTCTATCCTGTTCCATTGATCTATATTTCTGTTTTTCTGCCAGTACCATACTGTCTTGACTACTGTAGCTTTGTAGTATAGTCTGAAGTCTGGGAGCCTGATTCCTCCAGCTCCATTTTTCTTTCTCACGATTGCTTTGGCTATTTGGCGTCTTTTGTGTTTCCATACAAATTGTGAATATTTTTGTTTTAATTCTGTGAAAAATGCCATTGGTAGTTTGGTAGCAATCTGTAGATTGCTTTGGGTAGAATAGTCATTTTCACAATGTTGATTCTTCCAATCCAAGAACATGGTACATCTCTCCATCTGTTCATATCATCTTTAATTTCTTTCAGTAGTGTCTTACAGTTTTCTGCATACAGGTCTTTTGTCTCCTTAGGTAGGTTTATTCCTATGTATTTTACTTTTTGTTGCAATGGTAAATGGGAGTGTTTCCTTAATTTCTGTTTCATATTTTTCATCATTAGTGTATGGGAATGCAAGAGATTTCTTTGCATTAATTTTGTATCCTGCTACTTTACCAAATTCATTGATTAGCTTTAGTAGTTTTCTGGTAGCGTCTTTAGGATTCTCTGTGTATAGTATCATGTCATCTGCAAACAGTGACAGTTTTACTTCTTCTTTTCCAATTTGTATTGCTTTTCTTTTTCTTCTCTGATTGCTGTGGCTAAAACTTCCAAAACTATGTTGAATAATAGTGGTGAGAGTGGGCAACCTTGTCTTATTCCTCATCTTAGAGGAAATAGTTTCAGTTTTTCACCATTGAGAATGGTGTTGGCTGTGGGTTTGTCATATATGGCCTTTATTATGTTGAGGTAAGTTCCCTCTCTGCCTACTGTCTGGAGGGTTTTTATCATAAATGGGTGTTGAATTTTGTTGAAAGCTTTTTCTGCATGTATTGAGACGATCATATGGTTTTTTTCCTTCAATTTGTTGATATGGTGTATCAGATTGATTGATTTGTGTATATTGAAGAATCCTTGCATTCCTGGGATAAACCACACTTGATCATGGTGATGATCCTTTTAATGTGCTGTTGGATTCTGTTTGCTAGTATTTTGTTGAAGATTTTTGCACCTATGTTCATCAGTGATATTGGGCAGGAGTTTTCTTCTTTTGTGATATCTTATGTCTGGTTTTGGTATCAGGGTGGTGGTGGCCTTGTAGAATGAGTTTGGGAGTGTTCCTCCCTCTGCTATATATTGGAAGAGTTTGAGAAGGATAAGTGTTAGCTCTTCTCTAAATGTTTGATAGAATTCCCCTGTGAAGCCATCTGATCCTGGGCTTTTGTTTGTTGGAACATGTTTAATCACAGTTTCAATTTCAAGGCTTGTGATTGGTCTGTTTATATTTTCTATTTCTTCCTGGTTCAGTCTCAGAAGGTTGTGCTTTTCTAAGAATTTGTCCATTTCTTCCAGGTTGTCCATTTTATTGGCATAGAGCACAGAGTTGCTTGTAGTAATCTCATGATCTTTTGTATTTCTGCAGTGTCAGTTGTTACTTCCCCTTTTTCATTTCTAATTCTACTGATTTGAGTCTTCTTCCTTTTTTTCTTGTTGAGTCTGGCTAATGGTTTATCAATTTTATTTATCTTCTCAAAGAACGAGCTTTTAGTTTTATTGATCTTTGCTATCATTTCCTTCATTTCTTTTTCATTTATTTATGATCTGATCTTTATGACTTCTTTCCTTCTGCTAACTTTGGGGGTGTTTTGTTTTTATTTCTCTATTTGCTTTAGGTGTAAGGCTAGGGTGTTTTTTGAGATGTTTCTTGTTTGTTTTTGGCTATGTTGGGTCTTCGTTGCTGCACGTGGGCTATCTCTAGTTGCGGCAAGCAGAGGCTATTCTTTGTTGCGGTGCACAGGCTTCTCATTGTGGTGGCTTCTCTTGTTGTGGAGTACCAGCTCTAGGCATTCAGGCTTTGGAAGCTGTGGCCTCAGGCTCAGTAGTTGTGGCTCACAGGCTCTAGAGTGCAGGCTCGGTAGTTGTGGCACACAGGCTTAACTGCCCCACAGTATGTGGGATCCTCCCAGACCAGGGCTCTAACCCACGTCCCCTGCACCAGCAGGCAGATTCTTAACCACTGCGCCAGTAGGGAAGTCCAAGATGTTTCTTGTTTCTTGAGGTAGGATTGTATTGCTATAAACTTCCCTCTTAGAACTGCTTTTGCTGCATCCGATAGGTTTTGGGGAGTGGTGTTTCATTGTCATTAGCTTCTAGGTATTTTTTGATTTCCTCTTTGATTTTTTCAGTGATCTCTTGGTTATTTAGTAGTGTATTGTGTAGCTTCCATGTGTTTGTATTTTTTACAGATATTTTCCTGTAATTGATATCTAGTCTCATAGCGTTGTGGTCAGAAAACATACTTCATACAATTTCAATTTTCTCAAATTTACCAAGGCTTGATTTGTGACCCAAGATATGATCTATCCTGGAGAATGTTCCATGACCACTTGAGAAGAAAGTGTATTCTGTTGTTCTTGGATAGAATGTCCTATAAATGTCAATTAAGTCCATCTTGTTTAATGTGTTGTTTAAAGCTTGTGTTTCCTTATTTATTTTCATTTTGGATGATCTGTCCATTGGTGAAAGTAGGGTGTTAAAATCCCCGAATATAACTGTGTTATTTTCAATTTCCCCTTTTATGGCTGTTAGCATGTGCCTTATGTATTGAGGTGCTCCTATGTTGGGTGCATATATACTTAGAATTGTTACATCTTTTTCTTGGATTGATCCCTTGATCATTATGTAGTGTCCTTCTTTGTCTCTTCTAATAGTCTTTATTTTAAATTCTATTTTGCCTGATATGAGAACTGCTACTCCATCTTTCTTCTGATTTCCATTTGCATGGAATATCTTTTTCCAACCCCTCACTTTCAGTGTGTTTGTGTCCCTAGGTCTGAAGTGGGTCTCTTGTAGACAGCATGTATACAGGTCTTGTTCTTGTATCCATTCAACCAGTCTATGTATTTTGGTTGGAGCATTTAATCCATTTACATTTAAGGTAATTATCGATATGTATGTTCCTATTACCATTTTCTTGATTGTTTTGGGTTTGTTATTGTAGGTCTTTTCCTTCTCTTGTGTTTCCTGCTTAGAGAAGCTCCTTTAGCATTTGTTGTAAAGCTGGTGTTGTGGTGCTGAATTCTCTTAACTTTTGCTTGTCTCTAAAGGTTTTAATTTCTCCTTTGAATCTGAATGAAATCTTTGCTGGGTAGAGGAATCTTGGTTGTAGGTTTTTTCCTTTCATCACTTTAAATATGTCCTGCCACTCCCTTCTGGCTTGCAGAGTTTCTGCTGAGAAATCAGCTGTCAACCTTATGGGGATTCCCTTGTATGTTATTTGGTGCTTTTCCCTTGCTGCTTTTAATATTTTTTCTTTGTATTTAATTTTTGACAGTTTGATTAATATGTGTCTTGGTGTATGTCTCCTTGGATTTATCCTGTATGGGACTCTCTGTGCTTCCTGGACTTCATGAACTATTTCCTTTCCCATATTAGGGAAGTTTTCAACTATAATCTCTTCAAATATTTTCTCAGTCCCTTTCTCTTTCTCTTCTTCTGGGACTGCTATAATTTGAATGATGGTACATTTAATGATGTCCCAGAGGTCTCTGAGACTGTCCTCAAGTCTTTTCATTCTTTTTTCTTTATTCTGCTCTGTGGTAGTAATTTCCACTATTTTATCTTCCATGTCACTTATCCGTTCTTCTGACCCAGTTATTCTGCTATTGATTCCTTCTAGAGAATTTTTAACTTCATTTATTGTGTTGTTCATAACTCTTTGTTTGCTCTTTAGTTCTTCTAGGTCCTTGTTAAACGTTTCTTGTATTTCCCCCATTCTATTTCCAAGATTTTGGATCATCTTTACTATCATTACTCTGACTTCTTTTTCAGGTAGACTGCCTATTCCCTCTTCATTTTTTTGGTCTGGTGGGTTTTTACCTTGCTCCTTCATCTGCTGTGTATTTCTCTGCCTTCTCATTTTGCTTAACTTACTGCATTTGGGGTCTCCTTTTCACAGGCTGCATGTTCATAGTTCCCGCTTTTTACCCCCCAGTGGGTAAGGTTGGTTCAGTGGGTTTTGTAGGCTTCCTGGCGGAGGGGACCGCTGCCAGTGTTCTGGTGGGTGAGGCTAGATCTTGCCTTTCTGCTGGGAAGGACCATGTCCAGTGGTGTGGGGTGGGGTGTCTGTGAACTTATTATGATTTTAGGCGGCCTCTTTGCTGATGGATGGGGTTGTGTTCCTGTCTTGCTGTTTGGTATGGGATGTCAAGCACTGTAGCTTGCTGGTCATTGAGTGGAGCTGGGTCTTAGCACTGAGATGAAGATCTCTGGGAGAGCTTTTACCATTTGATATTAGGAGGGGCCAGGAGGTCTCTGGTGGTCCAATGTCCTGAACTCAGCTCTCCCACCTTAGATGCTCAGGCCTGACACCTGGCTGGAGTACCAAGACCCTGTCAGCCACACGGCTCAGAAGAAAAGGGAGAAATAATGGGCTTCCCTTGTGGCACAGTGGTTAAGAATCCACCTGCCAATGCAGGGGACACAGGTTCGAGTACTGGCCCTGGAAGATCCCACATGCCGCAGAGCAAGTAAGCTCATGTGCCACAATTACTGAGACTGCGCTCTAGAGCCCGCAAGCCACAACAATTGAGCCCATGAGCTACAACTACTGAGCTCGTGAGCCACAACTACTGAGTCCATGAGCCACAACTACTGAGCCCGCATGCCACAGCTACTGAGCCCATGTGCCTAGAGCCCACGTTCCTCAACAATAGAAGCCACCGCAATGAGAAGCCCATGCACCACACCGAAGAGTAGCCAAAGAAGTGCACAGCAATGAAGAACCAAAGCATCCAAAAATAAATAAATAAAATAAATAAAATGGTTAATTTTATATCCTAAATTTTTTTAAAAAAGAAAAAATATAAATAAATAAAGTTATTAAAATAAAAAATATTAAAAATAAAGTAATTAAAAAAAGAAAGAAAGAAGAGGGCAACCAAACCAATAAACAAATCCACCAATAATAACAAGTGCTAAAAAGTATAATAATAATTTTACAAGATGACAGACAGAACCCTAGGACAAATGATAAAAACAAAGCTGTACAGACAAAATCACACAAAAAAGCATACACATACACACACACACAGAAAGAGAAAAAGGAAAATAATATATATATATATTTTAAAAAAGGAAGAGAGCAACCAAATCAATAAACAAATCTACCAAGATAATAAGCTCTAAATACTAAACTAAGATAAACATAAAACCAGAAACAAATTAGATGCAGAAAGCAAACCCCAAGTCTACAGTTACTCCCAAAGTCCACCGCCTCAATTTTCGGATGATTCGTTGTCTATTCAGGTATTCCACAGAGGTACGGTACATCAAGTTGATTGTGGAGATTTAGTCCACTGTTCCTGAGGCTGCTGGCAGAGATTTCCCTTTCTCTTCTTTGTTCGCACAGCTCCTGGGGTTCAGCTTTGGATTTGGCGCTGCCTGTGCGTGTAGGTCACCTGAGAGTGTCTGTTCTTTGCTGAGACAGGACCGGGTTAAAGTAGCAGCTGATTAGGGGGCTGTGGCTCACTTAGGCCAGGAGGAGGAAGGGTACAGAATGTGGGGCAAGCCTGCAGCGACAGAGGGCAGCATGATGTTGCAACAGCCTGAAGCAAACTGTGTATTCTCCTGAGAAGTTGTCCCTGGATCACGGGACTCTGGCAGTAGCGGGCTGCACAGGCTCCCGGGAGGGGAGGTGTGAATAGTGATCTGTGCTTGCACACAGGCTTCTTGGTGGTTGCAGCAGCAGCCTTGGTGCTTCATGCCCGTCTCTGGTGCCCGCGCTGATAGCCATGGCACACGCTTGTCTCTGGAACTCATTTAGGCGGTGTTCTGAATCCCCTCTCTTCGCGCACCCGGAAACAATGGTCTCTTGCCTCTTAAGCAGTTCCAGACTTTTTCCTGGACTCCCTCCCAGCTAGCTGTGGAGCACTAGCCCCTCAGGCTGTGCATCAGCCAACCCCAGTCCTCTCCCTGGGATCTGACCTCTGAAGCTGGAGCCTCAGCTCCCAGCCCCCATCTTCCCTAGACAAGCCTCTCAGGCTGGTGAGTGCTGGTTGGCACCGATCCTCTGCACGGGAATCTCTCCACTTTGCCCTCCGCACCCCTTTTGCTGCACTCTTCTCCGCGGCTCCAAAGCTTCTCCCCCCGCCACCCCCCGTCTCTGCCAATCAAGGGGCTTCCTAGTGTGTGGAAACCTTTCCTCCTTCACAGCTCCCTCCCAGAGGTGCAGGTCCCATCTCTATTCTTTTGTCTCTGTTTTTTCTTTTTTCCTTTGCCCTACCCAGGTACGTGGGGGGTTTCTTGCCTTTTGGGAGGTCTGAGGTCTTCTGCCAGCTTCAGTAGGTGTTCTGTAGGAGTTGTTAAACATGGAGATGTATTTTTGATGTATTTGGGGGGAGGAAGTTGATCTCCACCTCTTACTCCTCCGCCATCTTGAAGGTCCTCTCTCAAAATCTTTTTTAAAAGTTTTACCATTTGAAACCTTAATACAGTTTAAAATTTACTTTTATCCTCAAAAACTTGCTGATTAGCAACGTTTCTCTCTTTGCCAATGCAGACTGGCAGTTATGCTTCTATTCAACACTAAAGAACTGTGGCATTGATGAACTATGGGACCACATTAATTTTATGTGACAAACTTGTAATTACATGGTATGTAATTTTCCTTCAAGGCACTTACCACAGTTTGTAAGTATACATTTATTTGTGTGTATGTCTTGGTCTCTCCAGGACTGAGTACCTTGTAAAATGAGTATGTTGAACTAAATCTGATTTCCCTTCCAGTTCCAAGAGACTGTATTCTAATGGGAATATGCTGAGAGGAAATGATATCAGGATAGCAATTTCTCTCATGAGAAGAGCCTGCTTCCCTTCAGGTTACCTGGTGCTGACCAGTAATATAATTGTGAGAGCCAGACCAGCAATGGACAGTGCACATCCAAATGTGGAAAATACATCTAGTGACTCAGGATATTTATATTCCTTTTTGAAACTCTGGAAAGTAAGTTGACACATTATTTTTAAATAACCATTCTGAAATATCTATGAAAGTCAATATCATAAAGAGATACACTGATTAAAGCAATCAGATATATTGATCAAAATAGCCAGATATGTCTTTTTTTATATAAAGCTGTGATATTTTAAAAGGAAATAAATCAACCCCTTATCTCTAAGCAGTTTACATGAAATAGAGGCAACAGTTATGTAACTAATTCAGTTAGGGAAGACATATATACTATTCCTCAATGTCTAAAATCAAAGTTGTTTGTGTTAGATCTAAATTGGCTAGAGTTGCTTTATTTACCCATTAAATTCTTTTTATGTGTAACTATAATCCAAGGGAAAATCTGCATATCTAAGCTGATGTACTAAAAATAAAGTTGCAGAAATATTTTTATGGACATGGAAAGATATTCAAATGATCCTGTTCATTTTTCTTTGGAAAATGGGGTACAATTTTTATGTAGTATATCTATATCTACCCCAGCTTTTTAGTATGTAGTCGTAGAAAAATATATTCCACATGAGTACGTACTCTTAGAAATCTGGAGAGGTAATAATGGCGGTCACTGGATGGATAGGATATATGTACATAATTATTTTTGCTTGTCTGTACCTTCTAATTTTTCAAATTCTTAAAATTAGAAAAGCTGAAAATGCTTATTTATAAAACATGAAAATAGTATAGAAACATAATTTTAAAAAGCACACATTCCTCTTTACTGCCTCTACCCCACATCATACCCTACCTCTTGAAATCCTACTCTTATCCAGAGGTGACCTTTTTATAGCTGCTTACAAATATTATCAATGTCTCTTTGCACAAATAAACAGGGGTTTGTTAACATAATCAAATTATTTTCAAACTGCTATTTTAAGATATCATACACATTTTTCCATGTCAGTATATTTCTGTTGAGTAAGTAGACTCACTCTGTATGCAATGAGTATGTATTGCTTTAGTAGGGAAAAAATAAACTTTGTTTTAAAAAATAATAAAACAAAAATTTCACATTACTTCCTATGTTCAGCATACTAAGTAGATGACAAAGAATCATAGAATACATATATCTTCAGATCTTAGAAATCATCTATACACTCAGAGCCTATCTGCTCTTAAACTTTACATACAACTCTAATCAGCTTTTTTTTTTTATTTTGCAACCCAAAACTAATTACAAACATGAGTAGGTGGGCATTGAGGCAGATTCAGATATTAGTAAGAATAGCTGAAAGTCTGACTTCAAAAAAGGAGAAAAATAAGTATGACAGTATAGTCTGTATCATTTGATATATAAAGCAATCTGAGCTTTACACAGCTATTCAATAGTACTAATGATCTTAAGATATCAAAAAAGGTAAAATTTTATCTTTACATTTCTGATTGAGAAAGCAGATCTCTCTATAATGCAAGTTATAAAATAAATAGTCAAAATCAATTTTAAAATATTTGGTAATTAAAATAAGAAAACGATAGTTATCTCAAAAGTATTTTAAAAGCAAGGTTCTGTAATTTGATATTCTATGTTGTACCAGTACGTCTGGATCTCCATTGGCTTCTCAAATATGGGTACATCTTAGCTACTAGAAAATTAAAACATCTGCTTCTCTTTGGAAGAGTCATAGTGTTACTAGCCCCTTAGTAAGGGTAAGACACTCTACATCCCTCCCCATTCCACTGCATATAAAAACATTCCATCCAGTATATAAACAAACATTTTTGTTTTCACCAGAATAATAGGTTTCTGGAAATGAAACAAACAGAAGCCCGTCTTCCTAAAAAGGTCAGCCCAAGAAATCTCAGAGGTGTATAAACAGCTGCACACCAGAGCTGTTGCCAGTTACTTGTACGGGGTAGCACTGGAGTGAAACGGCACACACAGAGGTATTATGGGACAAGTTGAATTAAAGAGCTTTTCCTCTTATATCTTCTGGCATAAACTTAGTAACTTAGATGATTACAATGGAAAAAGCTTTGGGTAACTGATGAAAACTGCCCACCCACAGCTATGTATGTAAAGAACCTGTCTTCAGCACACAGCTATACAGCCTTACCTCTGGCTGTAGCAACTTCATGCTTCTGATATGTGAGTTAGTTGAGTGGAGTCCGTCAGCTCCTCTTTTGCACATGGGCTCCCTTCTCATTATTAAATACACAGTACTGAACTCATCTATCCAGAGACTATATTGCAAAAAACTCTATTCTACTTGCCTTTACCAGCATTTCCCTTTTTAGTCCTCTAACTCCATTCCCTGTTTTTCCATTTAATCTGAGTTGAGTGTGTATGTAAACTAACCCCCCAAATTATCTCCAGTTAGTACATACCAAAATCGTATATAAGGAAATTCTTGTCAGGAAGGAGATTACCATGTACACCCTTACCATCAATACCGCAAAGTTAGTAGTATGGTTGCAGCAGCAGCGCAAGAATCCATCAATGACTCCTCCTTTGTGACAGCCATGTGTATCCCAATCCTTCAGGGAAAAATTCCAATAGACACAGGCATAGGAATGAAGCTGGAATTCTTTTTCATTGCACTGTGAATTGATAAGACAATGGCAACTGATTTTTCAAAATGCTTAATTGGGTAGAAAAAATCAAATAGGCCAAGATAAGCATATGAGAAACCAAATAGATATGTACAAAGCATAGCATCTTCATTACAGATTGAGGAGAGGAAAAGGGATATAAAATTCAAAGTAGTTAATTTTGGGGTTAACTAGTCTACAAAAATATGGATGGGGGAAGTTAAAGTGAATACTGTTAAAGAATCTTTCAAAGAGTTGTTCTGTGAATTTCTTTTGCCCAAACTGTCCCTGGTTTTGTAATCAAGAGTGGGCTGAATTATTTCTGTTAATAGGAAAACTCACCCTTGGACTAAAAACCATTTCAACAGAAGTGCTCTGATCTTCCACATTTTCATCAGTTTTGCTTGAGATATTTTTTGACTAAAATGTGATTTAGCTATAAATGTTTTTGATTGGAAAAGCTTGGTGTTTTTTTTTGTTTTTTTTTTTTGCGGTACGCGGGCCTCTCACTGCTGTGGCCTCTCACGTTGCGGAGCACAGGCTCCTGACACGCAGGCTCAGCGGCCATGGCTCACAGGCCCAGCCGCTCTGCGGCACGCGGGATCCTCCCGGACCGGGGCACGAACCCATGTCCCCTGCATCGGCAGGCGGACTCTCAACCACTGCGCCACCAGGGAAGCCCAAGCTTGTTGTTTTGATATACTACAAAGCCACATGCCTTGGCATTAGCTGTGAGGGGGGAAAAAAAGGACACTAAAATTAATAAATGAACCCTAGGGTAAGCAAGAAACAAAGTCCCATGCCATCACTGAACTGCATGACTGCTTAATACTTGGGTAAAGTACAGAAAACGTGGTTTGCTGGCTTCCTTTATTTAATTGCAGTATGTAATTAACATACATGATCTGTGGTTGGCTATTCCACCCTCATTAAGTGTTTTTCCTGAGATAAGATTCCTTATGTTCTAAATGGAAACCATAATTCCTGCCTAATCCACCTGAAAAAAAAATTGGAAGGATATCATGTATAAAGTAAAAATTCTTGCTTTCTATGCAGTGAGACGGAGTGAACACGATGTGAAGGTAGCTCAAGACCACGTTGCTTCCCCCACTGATAAGACATCAAATAAGAAACAGCAGAGGGTGAACATCAGGACAGCTGTACCTAGAGGATTGCTCTGTGAGGTCTGTCTCCCATTCAGAGGGACTGAGCAGGGACCACTGTATTAAGAGACTGGAGCTCAAGTTGTGCATATCAGGGAAACAGCAGAGGGTGAACTCTTATAATATCTATAAAAATCTTACCCTCAATGGTTGCCTAATCTATTAGCTTTATGTAACCAGTCACCTATTTTTTGGACTTGTTAATTATTTCCAAATCTTTGCTATTATAAATAACATTGAATACCTCAATAAACTTATCAAACACTAAATAATATTGTGAAAAACATACATATGCACATGCATGCACACACACACACACACACACACACACACATATATATATATATATATGTATATTATATATACAAGAAAAACTAAAGCGGTGGTGGTGAGACCAGCCTAATCAGTCTTGTGCTTTGAGAGATAGGCAGGCAAGGCCCTGACAGCCCCCCAAATGTCCTCCACAGCCAGCCACTTTGCTCTGTCCTCATCTGGGAAATAAAGACATTGGCTTCTGAGGTGTTTTCATGGCACATTAAGCCCACCAAATTGTTCCTCCTGGATACTAGGTGACAAAGTTAACCCTAAAAATGTAGTATGGCTTCTTTTTAATCTTATTTTTATAAAAGAATGACATGCTTGATGTAAAATCCAAATCTATACAAGTATATAGATTTAAAACATGAAATTCCCTACTCACCCGCCACCTCATTTCTACAGTATTCTGGTTATTTATTAGAAAATCATCTTTTCATCTAGATAATTAGATTCACTAGAATAAATTATATTTACCATTATCTTATAATGTTAAAAGAATCTCCATATCTCTAGACATAATCCTCCTTGATGTTTATTTATATTCTCTCTTTTCTTGGTCAAATTTGTCAGAAGCTTGCATATTTTTCATTAGTCTTTCATGGAATCAAATTTTTATTTTGTTGATCAACTCTAGCATTTGTTAATTTCTATTTTTATTAATTTCTGCCCTTTTTTATTAATTCCTTCCTTCTAGATTTCTTTACATTTATTTTAATTTTTATGCCTCTTTAGCTGAATGATTATTTTTTAACAATTTCTTTTATTATCTAATAAATTTATTAAAGGATATACATTTTCTTTTAAATACATAAATTCTAGGTGTACTGAATACCTAAATACAAACACAAAACACTAAAAATATTCAGAAGAAAATATAGGAGACTAGCATGACTTTAGTAGAGCAATGAATAATTTTTAAGTACCAATTACAGAAAAAAGATTGGTACATTGGACTGCATTATAAATTAAAATTTGAGTATGACAAAAGACATGAAAAAAACCAAGTAAAAGATAGCTATAGACTGGAGAGAAGATATTTGCAACTTCTACAACCAATAAAGAATTAGCCAATTAGAATTATATAACCAATGAGAATTATGAACTTAGTCTTTCTAAAATATGTACTTTCTGGCATGGGATTTTTTTATTTGGGGAGAGAATCAAAGTAAATGTGTGTGTTTGGTTTGTTTATTGTAGTTGAATTGACCAATTTTTTTTTTAGACTCTGAAAAATACAATGTATGGATACCAAGGGGGAAAGAGTGGGGGTGGGAGGAATTGGGAGACTGGGATTGACACATATAAGCTAGTGATATTATGTATAAAATAGACAACTAATGAGAACATACTGTATAGCACAGGGAACTCTACTTAATGCACTGTGGTGACATAAATGCGAAGGAAATCCAAAAAAGAGGGCATATATGTATAGCTGATTCATTTTGCTGTACAGCAGAAACTAATGCAACATTGTAAAGCAACTATACTCCAACAAAAATTAATTAAGAAAAAAAGAAAAGTACAAACATTTCAAGATAGACATAAGAATTTCTAAAGGGCCACATGCAAGATGATAAGGAGCTCATGGTGGGCACCGTACTAGTAGAGATAACTGAAAATTGGTACTGCTAGATGATGACTGCATCAATTACATAAAATATCCCAAGGTCAGGTCTATAGGATGAATTTAAGCCTGTGAGTGCCATTCCACTAGTAAACACAGGCAAAGCATATGACTGAGTATTTTTTAATTTTAGCACAGGCTCCGAACGCGCAGGCTCAGCGGCCATGGCTCACGGGCCCAGCCGCTCTGCGGCATGTGAGATCTTCCCGGACCAGGGCACGAACCCGTGTCCCCTGAATCGGCAGGCGGACTCTCAACCACTGTGCCACCAGGGAAGTCCTTAAATGTATTTTTAAATGTAAAACTGAACCACTTTAGCTAGATTTTTGTTGGAAAACAGATTTGCATCCATGGCCAGAGCATTTCAATTCTGCTACCCTCCAAAGCGTTTTTGCAAAGAAAGAGAGGAAAAAATAAAAAAATAAATTATCTCTATGGCCTAGAATAGTAGACTTGATATTAACATAATTTGTCAAAACTCAAACATACTCAAACGCAAATTATTCAGTGTGAAACAGTAAACATTATTTCTCGTTCAATGGATGTAAGTTATTAATTCCATGAATTGGAGTGCATTTTTTTCATGTAATATAATTTGAGACCTGCTTTTCGTGGTGTTGAGCAAGATCTGAAGTTCAGCCTGTTCATTCAGATTCAGTTTGCCCACACTTGCATTTACAACTGTGGAACCAGAAACCAGAGAATCCCTAGTTCCTATGAGAAGGAAAAAAAGCAGAATTTCATAAAAGTCTACACTTTCACGAATAGAGCATTATCGGTAGCAGAATGCTCTCTGCTATTACAAGAACCTGAAACAAACAGCTCACCTTTCAGCACAGTGAAGAGAACACCTGCAGATCCCACAGTGCCTTCTGAAGAGAAATTAACAGACTGTATTGCTGTGTTAGGTTCTACCACTGACGTGTTGGCCAAAGACAAGGAATAAGTTTCAATTTGCTCAATAAGCCTGCATAGAATAAAACATAACAACATAATATTGTGGAGATTTGTCATAAAATCAGTTGTGCGTGTCCCACATTCCAGTAGAAAGGAATGACCACAGAATTCATGCGATCACAATATTGGCACAATTCCCTAAAACTATCTGACTTTCTTTACGAGAGTCTTACTTTGTTACATATACCTTTTTTTAAAGTTCGGGTGGACTCTTCCCACTGACGGGTACCTTGGACACAGATGCCAGAAAGCTGGAATTCAAGAATGACAGATTTCCCAGTAGAAACAGTCTTTGTTATTCTGCTCTTCTCATAAAAGGATGGCGCTACCACCCCTCAATGACCAGGCATTTGATTCTTGTTTCTCCAGTGCTGAGACTCAATTTCCACTTATTTAACACTCTCCTCTCACACAAACCCCTCGGGTTCCAAAGCATCTCTTATAAGTGTTGACTCCTGAGGTGACAGTTCATATGGAATTATGGAAGAGCACATCTCTGAGCTCATTGCCTCAGCTATTAACTAAACTTTGCAGGTTTCCACAATGTTCTTTTCTACTTTGGATAAGTTAAAAGATAGATTAGATGGAAGGTGGGAGGGAGTGGGGGGAATCTGTTAATTTGGTGTTCTCCAAAGGTAAGTCATAAGACTGTTTCTTTTCCTGTTTCCTATAAAAAAATATTTCCACTCTTTCTGTACTTGACAAAACAAAATGTCTATATCTAAGATAACTGGTTCAATCTAGTTTTCCCAGAAATGAAAGAATTTCATTAATATGTAATTGTTCTTTATTCTAAATCTTTATTCCTGCCACTAATATATCTTTTCCCTTCCCCAAGTGAGATTTTAAAAAGAAATAACTTTTTAAATAATTTAAAAAACTTCATAAAAAGAATGTGATAGTCATTCATATGGAAACATTCAAGTCAACTTCTCTATTTCAAAAGTTTTCCTTTCATAACACCATTTTCTGTAATTTTCAGCAATTCACACTATGCATTTCCCACTTAATGAATAGCAAGCATACTCCAGAGCTGCTTTCAACAGAAGGAGTACCTAACAAAACTGCAATCTGCTAAGAACATAATTCATGCATTCATTCAACCAACAGTGTCTGTTGAGCACCCACTAAAAGGTCAGTACCTGTGAAACACTGGGGATACTAAGGGGAGCTCCTTCAGGCATTTGAAGGCTAAAGGGAAAAATGGGCCAGGTACATGGGGGTGTTTGCTGCTTTTAAAGGGCTGCTCTAGCCACAGCCACTTGTAAGGCCTTTATTCTTTCCATGTTATTCTTTCCTCCTCTTGTCATAACTGATTGGATGATAGGCGGGTGCATGTCTCAGAGATCCCAATCAGGAGGCTGGCCATCAACCTGGTGCAAATGACTAGGAGCAATCTGATTCTTTCCCCTAGGAATCTTCCATTTAGTGCAGCAGTTATATCAGAAACCTGGCTTTCAAGGGGACCAGAAAGGTCATTAGAGTCGGCCCTCCGTATCCCCGGGTTTCGTTTCCGTGGTTGGTTGAATTTGCTAATGTGGAACCACCCCCACCCCCACCCCCCACCCCCGCAGATACGGATAGCCAACTACACCATTTTATGTAAGGGACTAGAGCATCCGGGCATTTTGGTTTCCGTGGAGAGCCGGGGAGGTAAGAGAGGGGACGGTCCCGGAACCAATCCCCCAGGGATACTGAGGGAGAATTGCATATCATTGTAAGGACAAATACAAATTAAAAATGAGAGGCTTAATTCTTCCTGTGGAAAATAAGGGAAGAAATTTCCCTCCCCTCCTTTTTCTTTGAGCATTTACTTTAGAAAACTTGCAGGCATTTTCTCTTCTCTTTGAAATGTAAATAAATCCTTTTGAAAACTAGATTGGCATTTTGTCAAAGACCTAGGAATGTCTTTCTCAGGGACCTGGGAACCATCTCTTTGAAATGGAAACATCGAGGGAGCTAGCTAGTGCCCCTATCTCCCAGTTTCTGTGGGAGAGTAGTAGCTTAACTTCGGTGGGTGGGCACCTTGCTCCAAGTTGCAAAACTACCTCCTTTCATAAAGATATGAAAGGTTTGTTCTTCCTCTGGATAAAGTCAATTAGCTAACACAAAAGGTCACCTCAATACCCCAGTTAACTTAGGATAAACTGTGTGTGACAAACAGTGCTGTCGAGTTCTCTTAACTGAGGACTAGTTATTATTTATCTGAAAACATGTATGTAACAGGTTGTATCTGCTTGCCTACATAAAGAGGTCAGATTCCCTTCTTCTTCCCAGTCTCTTAGGGGTTTGTCTGTGATGTTCGTCACATTCTGGTTTAATGCCTGTGCAATAATTAAAGTGTTTTCTTTCTCTACTACCTTTGTGGAGAGGATTTCTGGGTTGGGAGAAGACTTTGTTTTTAATTTTACTTCCCCAACATCATGAAAGGGTTAAATTATGAGAGAGCAGAAACTATAAAGATGAGACATACATGTTTACTGAGTCATGTTAATGATAAACACAGCTGCTAACCTATTTTTCCAAGATTTAATATGGATAAGTCAAGTATTATGCTAGCGATTTACATACATTATCTCATTTGAGCCTCACAAGAATCCAGCTGAAGCGAGTCCCAAAATCACTCCCATATTACACTGAAGAATCTGAGGCTCTTTGGAGAGATATGGAGTAATTTGGCCTAAATCATGTAGCTACTAAAAAGCAATGCTAAGATTTGAATCCAGAACCGTCTGATTTCAACAGCCACTGCCGTTACATTCTCCCACAGGGAAGACCCAAAACTGCTCTACTGAGAGCTTCAAAGCTGCCTTGGAAGCTCTGCCATCCCCCTGGTCCAGCATCCATAGGGCCCAGCTATATTATGATCCTGTTCCTAGGTTCCCAGGAGATTCCATATGCCTCTTTACAGTAGCTCTCTTTTGGTTAAGATAACTTGATCAGCTGTCTTGTAAGCAAAGAAAGCTAGCTAGAACAGAAATGCAAACAGAAATATGCAATGGAAATGTACAAGGTAGTCAGTATTGGCAGTTTTATGTTCCCAAAGTTAGGTAAACAAGGACAATTAGGAGCTTGAACATAACAGCAAAGTTTCAAGGTTATGGATCAGTCTTTACAGCAAGTGTTCAAAACGGAGAAATAAGGTCTTAGATTCACTGATTGAGTCAGATGCCTTTACCAGCAGAGACTCTGCCCTGGCTGGGCCCACTTCAACACCCTGCCTCCTCCCAGTTTAGAACAAGAGAATGCATGAAAGGATGCTGGAGAACTCTGCCGTGACAACGTGCAATGACTGAAGCTGGAGTGAGTTCTTTCCTCCCTGTCACTCTCTCCTCTGTTTCACTCTCACCCTGTCCACTTCTCCCCATATGTGTAGAAGGGGAGTTCAGTAGCTTAGAGTCACAAAAAGGAAACTGTAGATGAAAGAAGGGGAAAGTCAGAGTGAGATTCACCATTTAGGCTGGTGCCTATGAGGAGACCTTGCACGTTGGTCTCAGTTCAGCGGACAGAGTTTGGAAAGGAAGAGTTGCCCCAAGTAACAACTAATTTCCTTCCAGGGGAGAGAGGAGAGAGAGAGAGATTACCTCTGTTGGCAGCTCACCAAGAGTGTTCTCCTGAGGAGAGCTAAGCGCTTGTTGGCACGATCTCAGGGCTCGAGATTGAGGCGAAAGCCTTATTTACATGAATAAAGACCTGAGTCCACAGGGTTTACGCAAAAGATCACCTGGGAGAGGGTAAACTGATAGCCCATCATTAGAAAAATAAGTAGACTAGAAATTCAGAGTGGGAGGAAGGAAAGATTGAGTGTGGTTATACCATTTCATATTTCAGCACATCTTATATTGAAATTTTTTATTTATCCTCTAAACACCTTCTTCTATGCCATTTGGACTTTACACATAAATCACACAGAATTGTTTTCTTTTTTCTCCATGCCTTAAGCCAGTAAAATTCATAACTGTTTATTAATGGGACAGTGTTTTCATCTATCTCATGATCTGTGACTTTCTCAGCCAAATCCCACAATGGCTCTTTCCTCAGCCTTCTCACCAAAAACATCCACTCCTTTCCTTAGCCTCCAGCAAGATTGCAAACACAGAACCTCCAGCTCTGAAGGGAGTTCACTGAACATAGACTCTGGACCAACTTCAAGAAAAATGGGAGTTGTTCACACTCCCAGTGAGAAGGACCCAGACTCCTAGAGAAATCTGAAGTCATAAAATACACCAGTTCAATTGTTTATAACACCTCTACTATCATCTCTCAGAATTATAATCTTGTCAATGTTCTGTTTCAGGCACTTGCACTTTTTTTACTTTGAGGACTCAGCGCTAAATAGGTACTGGTTATAATATTAGAGAACTGAGAACTACTAGGAATTTCTCTTAAGGAAATAATAGGTCATGCGAACAAAGATTATGTACAAGAATGAAATACCAAAAGACTTCAAGCTATCAAAATGTCCAGCAGCAGAGAATAGTTGACTCATATTATGCAGTTATCTAAAATTTATGATGCAGATGCATAAGTATTTATATTAAAAAGATGTTTACAAAGTATTAAAGTGACAAAAACAAGTTATAAATTAAAAGAGTATGTAGGGCTTCCCTGGTGGTGCAGTGGTTGAAAGTCCGCCTGCCGATGTAGGGGACATGGGTTCGTGCCCCGGTCCAGGAAGATCCCACATGCCACGGAGCGCCTAGGCCCGTGAGCCATGGCCGCTGAGCCTGCGCGTCCAGAGCCTGTGCTCCGCAATGGGAGAGGCCACAACAGTGAGAGGCCTGCGTACCGCAAAAAAAAAAAAAAAAAAAAAAAAGAGTATGTAGTATGATACATACACACAGAGAGAAAAAATATCTGGAAGAATACATACCAACAGGTTAATAAAGGTGAGACAATTTTTAAATTTTTGCTCCTCTATATAGTTTCTTATTTTTCTACAATGAGCATGCATATTTAATTAAATTTTAAAAGAATTAAGAAAACTGTATATAAGATAAAAACGCAATGAATCCTATGAGAGACCTCTATGAATAAAGCATATGAGTTTTACTATGAATATACAACCCAAAGTAATCCATAACATAGGAATAGAAAAGCGAGAAAACAGGTAAAGTTCGATCCTTTTTTTCTTTTTCTTTTCAGTGTAGCCTTGGGAAAGCTAAAGAAAGCTTAATCAAAATACACTAGGATCTTGGGGAGAGCTGAGCTAGGGTCGGGGGGCAGCAGGGGAACTAGAAATGTGTCTTGAAAAGTTATTCTGTTTTTTGCAGCTCTGTGCACTGAGAAAGGAGTTGGAAAAACTATGCATGCAGTGGTCCCTGGGGCATGCCAAACAAAGGCTGGGAAAACAAGTCATAATCTAAATCATCCCAGTTACTCTTATCTCGCAGGCCATGGCCACCCCTGGAACCATGAGTTAACATTTACCACTTCATTTAATAACTGAAGATCAGGTGGAAAGCTAAGGCTTTAGTCTGCATTCCAGAGGAATCATCCATTTAGTGCATCCATGAGAGAAATAAAGACACCTCTGCTAATGCTTTAACCTAGAAAAGTAAGCAGCACTTCATTAGGCTTTCCTTCCAAACTGGAATTCTGCTTACGCTGCAAAGGTAGCATCATTATCACTACCAGCAGCAGCCCTTTGAAAAACATCTTCACTGGCATCTAGAAGTTGACTCACTGTTGTTACAGCAACTATGTTCGCCTGCCAGGAAGAAGGCACTGATCGTCACAGAAGACACATATCACACATCATCATCACCACAGTTATCATGAACTATTATGGTATCAAGTGGCACCAATGGTATGGTAATCTAGAGGTGTTTTCAAAATCAAAGGCTTGTTTTTAATCTACATAAGATGGCAGAAAGAATAAAAATAAGGCCCAGTGAAAATATAAATCTAGTCAATTAGGAAGCTTAGGTCTCTGAATTTGACCTCATAGCAAGGTCTTTCACAGAACCTCCACCCTTACCCCCAAGAACACAAAAGCAGATGCCTGGATACAGAAGCAGAAACACAATAAGAAGAGTGAAGGGCTCTTCAAAACATTACAGCCCATAATACTTAGTATAATGTATTAGTGATACTTACTATTAGACTTAGTAACTATTAGACTTAGTAAAATTATTTCCAGTTTTCTTACAAGTAAAAACTCAGGAGTACATCAGATTACAGTTTAACTGCCTTCTTTTGGGATGGTGATACCCTTGTCTTTATCGGCTAATCCTCCCATAAATTCTGGTCATTATTTTTCTTTCAATTTTATTAACTTGTGATTTGCATCCCACTTTCTTTCTAAAGAAGCTAGGGTAACAAAAAACAAATTTTTGAAATAAGACATTTACAGAGAATAGAAGAAAATAGATATTTTCAGGTCGTGCTGATATCCCACTAGTAGACACTGGGTCATTCCATATTGGTGGTTTATAAGCCCTGCTAGACCAGTACCCAAGCTGTGCCAGTTGGTAAATGTTGCCTGCAGTTCTCATTTTCAGGTACCAGAGTTTAACAGGTCATGATATCAGAAATGTAAACTAAGCTTAATGTTTTTGGAAAGCCAAAAACAAAATGCAAATATGATCAGCAGAAAGGGGTCACAGTTTAAAATAGCACGATCCATAGCAAGTTTCTTGGAACTCTAGTTACTTGGAATTGAATAGAGGTGAGATGTCAAATATAGTTGATAAACATATTAATAAAGTGAAATAGACTTGTTCATTCCAGGACTTTCCAGAAGATTTAACGTGATAATGATCATTGTGACTACCCCAAAAGAGAATATTTGAACAAGGAGCCCTTTTCTATTTCTTTGGGCATCTCTCAGCAAGAGTGCTCTGCAAAATGGTTTTGAGCAACCTAACCATGCCCAAGTCCATACCATGGAATAAGCAGAGTCTGGAATGTCTTTCTTTCTTCCTTCTTTCCCCTCCTCTTTTTAAAAACTGTGTGAGTTTTACCTCAGGTAAAGCATTTCTGGTTATGTTAAAAATCTGTGCAACCACTTTAGTAGCAGAGGTGATGTTCTCAGGAGTTAATTTACTGGCATCAGATGTTAAAATCCTGGTTTCATCAGAAATATGAGACTGCGGTGAGATCTTGACAATGTTTAAAAAAAGAGAAAAAAAGCCCTAACTTTATACAACTGTGTCTAAACACTGCAAGCAACTGCAGATGAATAAACTGGAACTGAGCTGATCCTCAATCTCCTGAACATCACATCCACTCCATTTTTCATGTTTGCTTCTTTCCTTGCACAAAGGACAAAGTACATGCAGGCCAGTGGCTTTCCCAGCCCTTACTACGTGCCAGGATTAATTAACTATGAGAGGCTGTCTTAGCTAGATCAGTGCTCCTCAAGGTGTGATCCATGGACCAATGTTGGTTCACTGATTGTTACAGGGTCCATAGGGAGATAAGAACAGAAACTGAGAGTAAGTGGTCAGAAACTGATATAACAATTGTATGCTGTTGAATCTAATAATTTTTAAAAATGGATTTGTATTTTATATATCTTTTTTCATTTCATTTTCCTAGTAATTCATTTTTACAGTATTTTACAAAATTATGGTCTGCAATGGGTTGGAAATTTTTAAAGCTGGCTTTTCAGCACAGAGAGTTTGGGAAGCACTGATCTAGGCAACCTCTCCAGGTACCAATGAGCCTCGGGGCTCTGGGTCGTGAAGCTAAAGGATGTTAATCCACATTGTCTTTAGTCATGTGTCAATGTGTGTGGGTCTGTGTGGCTTATTTTTCACTAGATGACGGCATCATTTCAAAGATCAAACCAAGGTCAGAGGCTATTCACCCAGGGGGAAGAGTCAAAAACAATGTCCAATCAGTAGATAGAAACAATGCTCTCATTTGATAGCTAGGTCTCTGCTATGTGTTAGGCACTTTGCTAGATGTATTATAGATGTTATCACATTTAATACACAAAACAACATCGCGAGTTGAGCACCTTCACACCTATTTAAAGGCTTGGAAAGGTTATGGAGCTCACCAAAAGTTCAGACAGCTTACAAATGACAGAGCTGAGAGTCAAAAAGTGGCTTGTCAGACTCCAGAATGTGAAGCCTTTCCCCCAGTCTGTGTAGCTGGTACAGCCTATATCGTTGGCAGCCACCTCCACACTCCACCCTCATCCCCACCCCCATACAACTGTGATTAGGGAGCCAGTGTGGTATGGTGTGGACTTTAAGATCAAGACCAGCTCCATCACTAGTTGGCTGTGGTTCACTGGGCAAAATACTACACTCTCAGAGACAGTTTCCTCATCTACAGAATGGGTACATCAATACCTACCTATATAGTTGTTTTTAAAATTAAAATAACATACGTAAAATGTTCGGCACAGTATTTAGCATGCAGTAAGTGCTCAATAACTAGTAAGTGTGATTAGCTAGAATTATTTATAATATGAGAATAAAAATCTAACACACTGAGGTTATATAAGGACTAAATGAGATAACATATGTGACATGCCTGGTGCCCAGAAGGAACACATAAAGATAAATTTCTTCTTCCTCCCCTTGCTTGGCCCCAGGAATTAACAATTCCATGCATTTGCATTTGAGTATATCCTTAGTCAAAATAATTTAATTGGCCTGAAAAAATATTAAGTCAGTTATATTTCCCACTTCACCTGCTCATGGATACAGCCCTGAGACCAGCATCAGGTTCTGAACTTTCCTGTTTCAAAAGGTCTTTGGTCATAGTTTGTTTCTCTTTATTCTGATCCAGTAGACCATTGAAATACCTTTGTTTTGGTCTCAAATGTCAGGGATCTATTTTCAGTCAAAACTTCAGTGGTCAAAAATATGAGGCCATTTAAAACATGCTATGGATTATCATTTGCTGAACTCTGCCAAACCAACATGTCCCACTGTCCCTTTTCCCAAACGGATATCAACTTTAAAAAATAAGAATGGTTTTAGTTACTAGTCTTTGTTATTTCTAATTTGAGAGTTTTAAAAGCATTGATTTGGCACCAAGTAGCTGAAGAACAGAGAATCTGCACAGAGTCTGAACTTTTTCCCGTTGCCCATCTCGTGGAACATATGGCATACCTGCTTTTCCAGGGTTTCCAGATTTTCATTACAATTTCCCATTGTCACATTTTGTAATTCTATCTCTCCATATTTATTAAGACTGCACAGCCAGCTTGCCACTGGATTGCCCACTTTAATAAAAAGAAGATGGGGGGAGGGATAAATTATGAGTATGGGATTAACAGATACATACTATCATATATAAAATAGATAAACAACAAGGGTTTACTGTATAGCATAGGGAACTATATTCAATATCTTGTAATAATAAATAATGGAAAAGAATAAAAAAATACATGTGTATATATATCTGAATCACTTTGCTGTACACCTGAAACTAACACAATATTGTAAATCAACTATACTTCAATTTAAAAAAAAAAAAAGAAGAAATAAAGACAATGTTTGCAAAGATGGGAGCAACCACCTGCTCCAGGACACATAACCCCTTCACAATGTGATTTTACTGCTCCTCCCATCAAGAAGTCAAGTCTGTTCCTCCACTTCCTAAATCTAGGCTGGCCTTCTCACTTGCTTTGAACAACAAAATGTGGTAGAAATGACATTGTGTGAGTTCCAAAACCTAGATCCTCAAGAAGACTTGAACTTTGGGTCTTCGCCCTCTTGGAATGCTATCCTGAGACCATCATATAAGGAAGAAGGTCTAATCTACTGGAGGATGAAAGGCCATGTGGAAGAGAACTGAAGCGCTTCAGCCAACAGCCAGCATCAATGCCTCATGTGAGTGACGTCACCTTGGACCTTTCAGCACAATCTAGCTGCCACAGTCAACCCACGGGACTATGAGGAATTTAACTCTTTATTAAGTCAGTAAGTTTGGGGTGGTGTGATACACAGCAATGGAAAAGTTAATCGGATAATCACTACAAGAATATTTCAGGCAGATACCACTTGTCTTGACTTTTAAATCCGGAATTCAAAAGACCAGTCAACTATTCTCTTCCTTTGAAGTCTGCAAGGAAGGTTTGCCTTCCAATAGCTAGGGACATAAGGGCTTTGAATTGGATGTGATAGAGAGTACTAGGCTGAGAGATCAGAAACAATATGAAAAATTCCTACTAAATATTTAATTATATGTTGATCTTTCCTTCTTTATCCAAATCTGGATAACACCTGGAAGGCAAAGAGTTCTATTGTACTGCAGCATCTGGTCTATGTGTTGCTGGCTCCCAATAAATACTTGTTGAATCATTAGGTTTATTTCCTAGGATTATCACCTGAGCCTGAGTATTTCAATGTCCTCCTATGGCTAGTACTTAAGAGGCTGTTAATAGATTAAATCACCTCCAGCTGTCATTAAAGGGACAGCTGATTAGTAGACGAACTCTCCTCAGGACCAGCTTTGGGTAACTACTTAAGGGGGCAACCACTAGAAACATTGACACTAGAGATTGCTTCTACAACACTTAAAGAAGAAGGTTAAAGTCACTCATAAGATTGCTCCACCTCTACTCTATGGCATAATGAGAATTTTAAACATATATGTAGGATGTTAATTTTTAAGTGGTCATAGTTCAAATGCATCTTTTCCTCTATATTACCTACAAGTATGAACCTACCTACTCAAGATCATTGAAAAGTATTTTGGTCATTTGCTATACAAAACCAAATAATTAGAAGTAATTATTAATACTAAAGCAAATTTGCCAATAGTGGGAATCTGTACCTTTACATTATTTTATGGGCTCAGTCTGAAATTCAAAGGTAAGTATAATAAACATTTTCATAATAGTTACTCAGGGGCTTCCCTGGTGGCGCAGTGGTTGAGAGTCCGCCTGATGATGCAGGGGATACGGGTTCGTGCCCCGGTACGGGAAGATCCCACATGCCACAGAGCGGCTGGGCCCGTGAGTCACGGCCGCTGAGCCTGCGCGTCCGGAGCCTGTGCTCCGCAGCGGGAGAGGCCACAGCAATGAGAGGCCCGCGTACTGCAAAAAAATAATAATAATAATAGTTACTCAGAAAAGAAAAATACATAACCAAATGAAAGATGGTGATTCTCTTGTCCCAAAAGAAGTAATATCTTTCAAGCAAGTGTGATGTCCCTTGATGGCTATATTACTGACATTTTTACGCTTCCTGATTCAACAGCACAGTTATTTTTTGTAGCCATATCTGTTTTGTAAGTTATAATGAAATATTTAAGACACAAAAAACATATAAAAATTATGACGGTAGGACTTCCCTGGTGGTGCAGTGGTTAAGAATCCGCCTGGGCTTCCCTGGTGGCGCAGTGGTTGAGAATCTGCCTGCTAATGCAGGGGACACGGCTTCGAGCCCCAGTCTGGGAGGATCCCACATGCTGCGGAGCAGCTAGGCCCGTGAGCCACAACTACTGAGCCTGCACGTCTGGAGCCTGTGCTCCGCAACAAGAGAGGCCATGATAGTGAGAGGCCCGCACACCGTGATGAAGAGTGGCCCCCACTTGCCACAACTAGAGAAAGCCCTCGCACAGAAACGAAGACCCAACGCAGCAAAAATAATTAATTAATAAATTCCTACCCCCAACATCTTCTTTAAAAAAAAAAAAAAAAAAGAATCCGCCTGCCAATGCAGGGGACACAGGTTCGAGCCCTGGTGCGGGAAGATCCCACATGCCTCGGAGCAAATAAGCCCGTGCACCACAACTACTGAGCCTGCGCTCTAGAGCCTGTGAGCCACAACTACTGAGCCCGTGTGCCACAACTACTGAAGCCCATGCACCTAGAGCCTGTGCTCTGCAACAAGAGAAGCCACCGCAGTGAGAAGCACGTGCAGTGCAACAAAGAGTAGCCCCTGCTCACCGCAACTAAAGAAAGCCTGCACACAGCAAGGAAGACCCAAGGCAGCCAAACATAAATAAATAAATAAATTTTTAAAAAACAAATACTATAAAAAAAATTATGACGGTAAGTATCTATGGACATACCACAGGAAGTAAGTACCAATACAGTTGAAGCTCTTCTTTTACCTCTGAGCTTTTAATCAAGAAGCTGGAAAGAACTATGTAAAGAGTAGAATCATGAATACTTGAGTAAGCATGATATATGTGGGCAGAGGCAATTTAGATTCGGCAAATGGAATGCTGGTCTAAATAATTTCTTAGAATAAATAAGGCAAAGAAGGACTTGGGAAGGAGCAGTGCATGCAATTTATTTAGTGTTTCAAAGAGCCCTTGACACACATAGAAAGAAATATCTAAATAAAATGTGAAAAATTTTCCCAGGTTCATTATTCACTATCAAACACTTGCATAAACATCTAGAATTAGTTACTGAGATATCCGGTTCTGCAGGAAGTGGATGATAACCTTCAGAAAGGTGTGAGAGGCAGGAGGATTGGTCAGATGAAAATCAATGCAAACCAAGGACTGTTAAAACGTTTAGGGAAAATCATATGGCATAATGGGCTCTAAGCTGTCAGGAAAGGGGTCTATGAATTTAAAGGGCTACTCTTAGAAGATATTACCCAATCTGGCATTAAAATCGTATATGTCGTCAAAATCCTAGATATCATCAGGGAGCATATTAGAAATAGAAAATATCATTTGCTCCTTTATTCTTGGAAAACCTCTGTGCAAGCAAGGTTGTCACGCTTCAGGAAAGGTGTGATGAAGCTAGAAAATGTTCCAAAATGGAAAACTAAAACGATCAAAGAGGTGAAGGACTCCTAACTGTGAAGAGACTTAACTGCAATTCTACCTAGAAATATGAAGTCTCAAAATAGATATGGTGTAAATCTACAGTCTACCCAATCTTTAAAATTGAGATAAATTATGTAACAGCAGATCTTAACCTGATCAAACTCCAGGAGATGGAGGAGGCTGCAAGAATAAATCTATTGAAGAATTAAAAGGAATTTACTACTGATCTATATTTCAGTTTTTAGGAAAACTGGAATTATGTGAGGTAACACCCAAAACTTTGAACATTGGCATCACGAAATGGAGCCAAACCCTTCCACAAAATCTTCCTTGATGCCTCTTCTGGGGACCTAACACTAGTTGGAGAGATGATAGGTATGACCCAGCATAGCAATTCATATGCCTAAACAGAAGAGATGCTTGGAAAAGCACATACCATTGAGTGTTCTTGTCACATGTTTGCAAGGAAGAGCCATATCTTCCCACTGGAATTCTGTGAAAAGTAAAATTCTCATAGATACTGTTTTCACAGAAATTAACTATAAGGAAAGAAAAAATATCCTTCATCATAAATTCATCATTAATCAAAAAATTTTCATTATAAATTTTCACTTTTCTTTCTCAAATTTCAAGCCAGATAAAAGTCAAAGTTCAAAACCTCTCCGGTGTAATTTAAAGGGTAATAGAAGGCTTATAGGACTCACTGACCAGCCAGGAACTACATACTTTCTTATCTAGTTAAGTTACTACCATTACAATAACTAGTATGTTCGATTACAGGTTCCAGTTAAAATGTGCACAATATATAACTCAGTAGAGGCGGGATGTGATCACTAACACATCAGAAAGGATAGTGTATCAGATTAGTTGAAATCTTGAAAAATCAAAGATATAGAGCCTACAGTGGCAAAGGGCATCATGAGGGTGTGGGTTAAACAAAAAGCTAAAGTCATGGGGTATGTGGGATACACTGGCTGGTTGGAGGGTAGGTAATTATAGGAGTGAGCTTCTAGGGCTCTGAATCTTAAGCAGGCAGCATGAAGTGTGTAGAGTGTTGGGAAGTACACTGCAGATCAAGAAGTGGCTTTGAACTTTGATTCTGAGAAACCATTGACCGAAGTCAAGCCACTAATTTAATAACATCTCTCCAAGAGAAAGGAAGAAAAAACAAACACTTCATCTAAGTATATACTTGGATGAGAAGATGCCTCTTGATTTCAGAAAAGTTAAGTATGTTAGAATTATGATATTTGAAATGGGGTAATATGGCGTATCACCAATTGAAAGGAGCTGAGAAAACCATATTACCCATTGCTCTATAGTAGACACTGCAGTCAGAAAGAAAAGCAACTGAGTTTTAGAGAAACTTGACAGTTGGGAAAGAAATGAGGTGTACTGAACATACAGGTAAATAGCACAAGAAAACTCAGCTTTTACTATTGAGCTAATAAATACATCTTAAATCCATCATCATTATGCCCACTGTTACTACAGTCATTAACAGAAGCTTCAAGAAGCTTTGCTGCTGTCCTTATAAACACAAGAGTCACCTAAATCTCACACCCTAGTATTATCCCAAGTAACTTACTGATTGTACATCTCCGTCCTTTCCACTCTTCTGGACAAATGCATCTGCCATTTTCCCAGGTTCCACCATTCTTGCAGAACTCTATAGGGGTGCTAGATGTGGGGTAAATGTTCCTAAAGAAACAATAAATAACAGAATAGTATATGAACTGGCTGATTAGTTTCTCTTTTGGAGTCTGTGTCCTTTAATTTCTATATGTAAAACCATTATTTTGAATACCACTGCTGAAAAATATTCTTTGTAAGATCATCAAAAAATATATACACTGAGAATCTACACAGGGTATACAATCCTTACTAGATGTTATGGATATGAAAAAACCATATTTGAAAGATACAACACCTTGACCAAGGAGATTAGAATCTACTGAAGGAAACAGGAGATTATATAGATGATATATATAGACTAGATAGATAGATATAGATGAACCATGTCAATATGCAGATCTATAAGTGCTATAAGAATACAGAAGAGAGATGTTGAGGACAGAGGTAACTCATCCAGAGAAGACTTTTCACAAGAGGTGGTGTTAGCATCAGATTTTAAGACTAAATCTAAAGAAGTCAGATGAGGATGATTATAATTTTTGTGACTTTCTGTTTGAATAAAAAAAAAACAATCGCACAAGGACTCAGAGGCAAAAAATATACAAATCAATTTTCACTGCAAAGTAAAGGAGCTGTTACAGTGGAGGATTACTGGACTGAATGTCAATATTACGACATAGTATGAGTGTGTTTCATGTTTGGTAATTACAATCATTGTTGCTTTTGTTGTGGTCATACATTTACAATGCTTGGTGTCAGTTTATTCATCTCTTGTAAAAATGTGTTTGTGAAAAAAAATAAATAAAAATAAAATTAAATAAAATTTAAAAAAATAAAGGAGTCAGATAAAATGTAGGCAGGATACAAACATCAAAAATTCAAAAACATGGAAAGTTCTGATGTGTCCAAGAACAAAGAAAAGCTTAACATATCAGGAGCATTGGTTCTACATGGATCAACAGCAGGACATAAGCTGCATTGTGAGCAGCTTTATAGAACAAGCCAAAAAGATTTAACCCTGCAGGAGCCTAGAGGGGTCTTAAAACAAGGAAGTAACATAATAAGGAATGTTTTTTAGGAAGATATCTCAAGCAATACGGGAAGTGACTGAGGCTGGGAGGCAAAGAAGACCAGCTAGCTAAATGAGAACCTGGTCTAAAACAGCGGCTCTAAGGAAGTCAGGTGTCAATCAACTCAGGAGCATACCTGAGACTCGACTGTTTGGATCTAGTGACTGGTTATTTTGAGTTGGGGACACTGGGGACTCTAAATTGAAAGACAGGGTGGATGGTGAACAAATTAACTAACCTTATGAATACAGGAAGCAGAGTTCCAGTTCCAATAATGATGGAGTACCGATTGTACCATATTAACCCTCTCCCAGATGACAATTTTAAACACTGGACAAAAATTTAAAACTAACTACTTGAGGACATTGGACAGCAATAAAAAGCAGAGAGAAACTGAAGGCTATTCCAAGTTTATACAGTCTCTCCACTAAGAGCACTACCCAGTCTGTATAGCAGGAGTGGCTGAAACACCAGCAGAAAGCCACAGTCTTAATGGGTGGAGGTATGAAAGGAGACAGTCTGGGGCTACCACACAACTGGAAACTGAAGGGAGTATCCCGGAAAGGAGGGAGCCATATAGAAGGGACACTCAAAGTCTGGGTGTAAATTCCCCTGAAATTTGGAGAAAAAAAAGACTTAAAAAAATAAACAGAGGTTCTGGGACATGTGGGACAATATCAAAGAGTCTAACCTATAAGCAAATGGAGTCCCAGAAAGGGAGAAGAGAAGGAATAGGGCAGATAAAATTCTGAAGGAATAATGGTCAAAAATTCTCAAACTTGGTACAAGAAGCACAGTAAAGCACAAGCAAAATAAATGCAGGGAAAACCACACTTAGACACATCATGGTTGAACTGCTAAAACTCAAAAATAAGGAGAAAATACTGAAAGCAACCAACTACCAGCCCAGACAGTTTTACTGATGAATTAGGGAATAAATAATACCAATCTTGTATAAACTCTTTTAGAAAATAGAGAAAGGGAGAAACTTCCCAAATGATTTTATAATGCCAGGATAGCCCTCATACCAAAATCTGACAAAAACATTATAAGAAAAGAAAATTACAGACCAATAAACCTCATTTACACAGATGCAAAAATCTTTTTGAAATAGTAGCAAATCAAGTCCAGCAATATATAAAACTGACAATCCATCATGACAAAGTGAGATTTATACCAGGAGTGTAAAGTTGGTTTAACAATAGAAAATTAAGTATTTAATTCACCATATGCCAAATTAGAGGGGGAAGACCATATGATCATTTCAATAATCATAAATTCAAAAATCATTTCAACAAAGGGGCAAAAAGCATCCAACATATTTTTTAAACTCTCAGCAAATAAGGAGTAAAAGGGAACTTGTTCAAACTGATAAAAATCATCTATGAAGACCCTACCACTAACATCATAGTTAATAGTGTAATATTGAATGCTTTCCCCCCAAGACTGACAGAAAAGAGTTTAATATAACTGCTGTAACCACTTTTATTCAACATTGTGCTGAAAATACTGACCAGTGCTATAGGTAAGAAAAAGAAATAAAAAGCATAAAGAAAGGGAGAAATAAAACTATCTTCTGTTGCAGATGACATCATCAAAAACATAGAAAATCCTAAGGTGTCTCAAAAAAAGCTGCTAGGGGCTTCCCTGGTGGCGCAGTGGTTGGGGGTCCGCCTGCCAATGCAGGGGACACGGGTTCATGCCCCAGTCCGGGAAGATCCCACATGCCGCGGAGCGGCTGGGCCTGTGAGCCATGGCCGCTGAGCCTGCGCGTCCGGAGCCTCTGCTCCGCAACGGGAGAGGCCACAACAGTGAGAGGCCTGCGTACCTCAAAAAAAAAAAAAAAAAAAAAAAAAAGTTGCTAGAAGTAATAGTAAATTTAGCAAGGTTTCATGATACAAAATCAACAAAATTATATTTATTTCCAGATGCTAGCATCAAATAATTGGGAAATAAAATTATTAAATAATTTCCATTTAAATTAGCTTAAAAATCATAAAATTTTTGGAAATAAATTTAACAAAATATGTGCAAGATCTCATTACTGAAAGAAATTTTAAAAGATCTAAACAAGTGGAAATATATACCATGTATGTATGAAAGACTCAAAGTTGTCAAGGTGTATATTTTCCCCAAATTGATAAGGCCAAAATCTAAAAACAAAAGAACTTTTTTTTTTCCCATTTTTTTTTAACATCTTTATTGGGGTATAATTGCTTTACAATGGTGTGTTAGTTTCTGCTTTATAACAGAGTGAATCAGTTATACATATACATATGTTCCCATATCTCTTCCCTCTTTGTCTCCCTCCCTCCCACCCTCCCTATCCCACCCCTCCAGACAGCCACAAAGAACCGAGCCGGTTTCCCTGTGCCATGCGGCTGCTTCCCACTGGCTATCTACCTTACGTTTGTTAGTATATATATGTCCATGTCTCTCTCTCGCCCTAACACACCTCACCCTTCCCCCTCCCCATATCCTCAAGTCTGTTCTCCAGTAGGTCTCTGTCTTTATTCCTGTTTTACCCCTAGGTTCTTCATAACATTTTTTTTTTCTTAAATTCCATATATATGTGTTAGCATACGGTATTTGTCCTTCTCTTTCTGACTTACTTCACTCTGTATGACAGACTCTAGATCTATCCACCTCATTACAAATAGCTCAATTTCGTTTCTTTTTATGGCTGAGTAATATTCCATTGTATATATGTGCCACATCTTCTTTATCCATTCATCCGACGACGGGCACTTAGGTTGTTTCCATCTCCGGGCTATTGTAAATAGAGCTGCAATGAACATTTTGGTACATGACTCTTTCTGAATTCTGGTTTCCTCAGGGTATATACCTAGTAGTGGGATTGCTGGGTCATATGGTAGTTCTATTTGTAGTTTTTTAAGGAACCTCCATACTGTTCTCCATAGTGGCTGAACCAATTCACATTCCCACCAGCAGTGCAAGAGTGTTCCCTTTTCTCCACACCCTCTCCAGCATTTATTGTTTCTAGATTTTTTGATGATGGCCATTCTGACTGGTGTGAGATGATATCTCATTGTAGTTTTGATTTGCATTTCTCTAATGATTAATGATGTTGAGCATTCTTTCATGTGTTTGTTGGCAGTCTGTATATCTTCTTTGGAGAAATGTCTATTTAGGTCTTCTGCCCATTTTTGGATTGGGTTGTTTGTTTTTTTGTTATTGAGCTGCATGAGCTGCCTGTTTTTTTTAAAGATTAATCCTTTGTCAGTTGATTCATTTGCAAATATTTTCTCCCATTCTGAGGGCTGTCTTTTGGTCTTGTTTATGGTTTCCTTTGCTGTGCAAAAGCTTTGAAGTTTCATTAGGTCCCATTTGTTTATTTTTGTTTTTATCTCCATTACTCTAGATGGGTCAAGAAGGATCTTGCTGTGATTTATGTCATAGAGTGTTCTGCCTAAGAGTTTCCTCTAAGAGTTTGATAGTTTCTGGCCTTACATTTAGGTCTTTAATCAATCTTGAGTTTTGTGTATTGTGTATGGTGTTAGGGAGTGATCTAATCTCATACTTTTACATGTACCTGTCCAATTTTCCCAGCACCACTTATTGAAGAGGCTGTCCTTTCTCCACTGTATATTCCTGCCACCTTTATCAAAGATAAGGTGACCATATGTGCATGGGTTTATCTCTGGGCTTTCTATCCTATTCCATTGATCTATCTTTCTGTTTTTGTGCCAGTACCATACTGTCTTGATTACTGTAGCTTTGTAGTATAGTCTGAAGTCAGGCAGCCTGATTCCTCCAGCTCCATTTTTTGTTCTCAAGATTGCTTTGGCTATTCGGGGTCTTTTGTGTTTCCATACAAATTGTGAAATTTTTTGTTCTAGTTCTGTGAAAAATGCCAGTGGTAGTTTGATAGGGATTGCATTGAATCTATAGATTGCTTTGGGGAGTAGAGTCATTTTCACAATGTTGATTCTTCCAATCCAAGAACATGGTATATCTCTCCATCTGTTTGTATCATCTTTAATTTCTTTCATCAGTGTCTTATAATTTTCTGCATACAGGTCTTTTGTCTCCTTAGGTAGGTTTATTCCTAGATATTTTATTCTTTTTGTTGCAATGGTAAATGGGAGTGTTTTCTTGATTTCACTTTCAGATTTTTCATCGTTAGTATATAGGAATGCCAGAGATTTCTGTGCATTAATTTTGTATCCTGCTACTTTACCAAATTCATTGATTAGCTCTAGTAGTTTTCTGGTAGCATCTTTAGGATTCTCTATGTATAGTATCATGTCATCTGCAAACAGTGACAGCTTTACTTCTTCTTTTCCGATTTGGATTCCTTTTATTTCCTTTTCTTCTCTGATTGCTGTGGCTAAAACTTCCAAAACTATGTTGAATAAGAGTGGTGAGAGTGGGCAACCTTGTCTTGTTCCTGACCTTAGTGGAAATGCTTTCAGTTTTTCGCCATTGAGGATGATGTTGGCTGTGGGCTTGTCATATACGGCCTTTATTATATTGAGGAAAGTTCCCTCTACACCTACTTTCTGCAGGGTTTTTATCATAAATGGGTGTTGAATTTTGTCAAAAGCTTTCTCTGCATCTATTGAGATGATCATATGGTTTTTCTCCTTCAATTTGTTAATATGGTTAATCACATTGATAGATTTGCGTATATTGAAGAATCCTTGCATTCCTGGAATAAACCCCACTTGATCATGGTGTATGATCCTTTTAATGTGCTGTTGGATTCTGTTTGCTAGTATTTTGTTGAGGATTTTTGCATCTATGTTCATCAGTGATATTGGCCTGTAGTTTTCTTTCTTTGTGACATCCTTGTCTGGTTTTGGTATCAAGGTGATGGTGGCCTCGTAGAATGAGTTTGGGAGTGTTCCTCCCTCTGCTATATTTTGGAAGAGTTTGAGAAGGATAAGTGTTAGCTCTTCTCTAGATTTTTGATAGAATTTGCCTGTGAAGCCATCTGGTCCTGGGCTTTTGTTTGTTGGAAGATTTTTAATCACAGTTTCAATTTCAGTGTTTGTGATTGGTCTCTTCATATTTTCTATTTCTTCCTGATTCAGTCTTGGTAGTTTGTGCATTTCTAAGAATTTGTCCATTTCTTCCAGATTGTCCATTTTATTGGCATAGAATTGCTTGTAGTAATCCCTCATGATTTTTTTTATTTCTGCAGTGTCAGTTGTTACTTCTCCTTTTTCATTCCTAATTCTATTGTTTTGAGTCTTCTCCTTTTTTTTCCTGATGAGTCTGGCTAATGGTTTATCTATTTTGTTTATCTTCTCAAAGAACCAGCTTTTAGTTTTATTGATCTTTGCTACTGTTTCCTTCATTTCTTTTTCATTTATTTCTCATCTGATTTTTATGATTTCTTTCCTTCTGCTAACTCTGGGGATTTTTTGTTCTTCTTTCTCTAATTGCTTGAGGTGCAAGGTTAGGTTGTTTATTCGAGATGTTTCCTGCTTCTTAAGGTGGGCTTGTATTGCTATAAACTTCCCTCTTAGAACTGCTTTTGCTGCATCCCATAGGTTTTGGGTCGTTGTATCTCCATTGTCATTTGTTTCTAGGTATTTTTTAATTTCCTCTTTGATTTCTTCAGTGATCACTTCGTTACTAAGTAGTGTATTGTTTAGCCTCCATGTGTTTGTATTTTTTACAGATCTTTTCCTATAATTGATATCTAGTCTCATGGCGTTGTGGTCGGAAAAGATACTTGATACAATTTCAATTTTCTTAAATTTACCAAGGCTTGATTTGTGACCCAAGATATGATCTATCCTGGAGAATGTTCCATGAGCACTTGAGAAAAATGTGTATTCTGTTGTTTTTGGATGGAGTGTCCTATAAATATCAATTAAGTCCATCCTGTTTAATGTATCATTTAAAGCTTGTGTTTCCTTATTTATTTTCATTTTGGATGATCTGTCCATTGGTGAAAGTGGGGTGTTGAAGTCCCCTACTATGAATGTGTTACTGTCGATTTCCCCTTTTATGGCTGCTAGTTTTTGCCTTATGTATTGAGGTGCTCCTATGTTGGGTGCATAAATATTTACAATTGTTATATCTTCTTCTTGGATCGATCCCTTAATCATTATGTAGTGTCCTTCTTTGTCTCTTCTGATAGTCCTTATTTTAAAGTCTATTTTGTCTGATATGAGAATTGCTACTCCAGCTTTCTTTTGGTTTCCATTTGCATGGAATATCTTTTTCCATCCCCTTACTTTCAGTCTGTATGTGTCTCTAGGTCTGAAGTGGGTCTCTTGTAGACAGCATATATATGGGTCTTGTTTTTGTATCCATTCAGCCAATCTGTGTCTTTTGGTGGGAGCATTTAGTCCATTTACATTTAAGGTAATTATCGATATGTATGTTCCTATTCCCATTTTCTAAATTGTTTTGGGTTCGTTATTATAGGACTTTTCCTTCTCTTGTGTTTTTGTCTAGAGAAGTTCCTTTAGCATTTGTTGTAAAGCTGGTTTGGTGGTGCTGAACTCTCTCAGCTTTTGCTTGTCTGTAAAGGTTTTAATTTCTCCATCAAATCTGAATGAGATCCTTGCTGGGTAGAGTAATCTTGGTTGCAGGTTTTTCTCCTTCATCACTTTCAGTATGTCCTGCCACTCCCTTCTGGCTTGTAGAGTTTCTGCTGAGAGATCAGCTGTTAACCTTATGGGGATTCCCTTGTGTGTTATTTGTTGTTTTTCCCTTGCTGCTTTTAATATGCTTTCTTTGTATTTAGTTTTTGACAGTTTGATTAATATGTGTCTTGGCGTATTTCTCCTTGAATTTATCCTGTATGGGACTCTCTGTGCTTCCTGGACTTGATTAACGATTTCCTTTCCCATATTAGGGAAGTTTTCAACTATAATCTCTTCAAATATTTTCTCAGTCCCTTTCTTTTTCTCTTCTTCTTCTGGAACCCCTATAATTCGAATGTTGGTGCGTTTAATGTTGTCCCAGAGGTCTCTGAGACTGTCCTCAGTTCTTTTCATTCTTTTTTCTTTATTCTGCTCTGCAGTAGTTATTTCCACTATTTTATCTTCCAGGTCACTTATCCGTTCTTCTGCCTCATTTATTCTGCTATTGATCCCATCTAGAGTATTTTTCATTTCATTTATTGTGTTGTTCATCATTGTCTGTTTCATCTTTATTTCTTCTAGGTCCTTGTTAACTGCTTCTTGCATTTTGTCCATTCTATTTCCAAGATTTTGGATCATCTTTACTATCATTATTCTGAACTCTTTTTCAGGTAGACTGCCTATTTCCTCTTCATTTGTTAGGTCTGGTGGGTTTTTATCCTGCTCCTTCATCTGCTGTGTGTTTTTCTGTCTTCTCATTTTGCTTATCTTACTGTGATTGGGTTCACCTTTTTGCAGGCTGCAAGTTCGTAGCTCCCGTTGTTTTTGATGTCTGTCTCCAGTGGCTAAGGTTGGTTCAGTGCGTTGTGTAGGCTTCCTGGTGGAGGGGACTAGTGGCTGTGTTGTGGTGTATGAGGCTAGATCTTGTCTCTCTAGTGGGCAGGTCCACGTCTGGTGGTGTGTTTTGGGGTGTCTGTGGACTTATTATGATTTTAGGCAGCCTCTCTGCTAGTGGGTGGGGTTGTGTTCCTGTTTTGCTATATGGTTGGCATAGGTTGTCCAGCACTGTAGCTTGCTGGTCGTTGAGCGAAGCTGGGTGCTGGTGTTGAGATGGAGATCTCTGGGAGATTTTCGCCGTTTGATATTATGTGGGGCTGGGAGGTCTCTTCTTGACGAGTGTTCTGAAGTTGGCTCTCCCACCTCAGAGGCAGAGTCCTGACTCCTGGCTGGAGCAGCAAGAGCCTTTCATCCACTCGGCTCAGAATAAAAGGGAGAGAAAGTAGAGAGAATTAGTATAAGTAGGAGGAAATAGGAAAGAAAGAAAGAAAGAAAGAAAGAGAGGAGGGAAGGAAGGAAGGAGGGAAGGAAGAAAGAAAGAAAGAAGAAAAGAAAGGAAGAAGGCAAGAAGGAAAGAAAGGAGGGAGGGAGGGAGGAGGGAAGGAAGGAAGGAATGAGGGAAGGAAGGAAAAAATACAGAAAGAAAGAAGATACAGTAAAATAAAATAAAGTATAATAAAGTTATTGAATTAAAAAAATAATTATTTAGAGGAAAAAAAAAAGGGAAGGATAGAACCTTAGGACAAATGGTGGAAGCAAAGTTATAGAGACAAAATCTTACATAGAAGCATACACATATACCCTCACAAAAAGAGGTAAAGTGGAAAAAATCATAAAACTTGCTCTCCAAGTCCACCTCCTCAATTTGGGACGATTCGTTGTCTCAAAAAGGGAAGGAAGGAAGGAAAGATAGAAAGAAGGTAAAGTATAACAGAGTTCTTTAAATTAAAATTAATTATTAAGAAAAAAATTAAAAAAAAAAATGGTCGGATAGAACGCTGGGACAAATGGTGGAAGCAAACCTATACAGACAAGATCTCACACAGAAGCATACACATACACATTCACAAAAAGAGGAAAAGGGGAAAAAATCATAGATCTTGCTCTAGAAGTCCGCCTCCTCAATTTGGGATGATTCGCTGTCTATTCATGTATTCCACAGAGGCAGGGTACATCAAATTGATTGTGTAGCTTTAATCCGCTGTTTCTGAGGCTGCTGGGAGAGATTTCCCTTTTTCTTCTTTGTTCTCACAGCTCACAGGGGCTCAGCTTTCGACTTGGCCCTGCCTCTGCGTGTAGGTCGCTGGAGGGCGTCTGCTTTTTGCTCAGACAGGACGGCGTTAAAGGAGCCGCTGACTCGGGGGCTCTGGCGCTCTCAGGCCGGGGGCAGGGAGGGGCACGGAGTGCGGAGCGGTCCTGCGGCGGCAGAAGTCGGCGTGACGTTGCCCCAGCCTGAGGCCCGCCGTGTGTTCTCCCTGAGAAATTGTCCCTGGATCCCGGGAACCTGGCAGTGGCGGGCTGCACAGGCTCCCCGGAAGAGGGGTGGGGGCAGTGACCTGTGCT
>NW_006797921.1:0-8609 GCF_000442215.2 Lipotes vexillifer | reverse complement strand
CTCCCTCCCACTGGTGCAGGTGCCGTCCCTATTCTTTTGTCTCTGTTTTTAATTTATTTTTTCTTTTGCCCTACCCAGATACGTGGGGAGTTTCTTGCCTTTTGGGAGGTCTGAGGTCTTCTGCCAGCATTCAGTAGGTGTTCTGTAGGAGTTGTTCCACATGTAGATGTATTTCTGGTGTATTTGTGGGGAGGAAGGTGATCTCCGCGTCTTACTCCTCCTCCATCTTTCCACCGCTCTCCCAAAAGAACTTTTTTGTAGAAATTGACAAACTGATCTTAAAGTGTTATTGAAATGTACGAGACCTGGAAAAGCCAAAATAAACAGGGAACTCTACTCAATACTCTGTAATGGCCTATATGGGAAAAGAATCTATAAAAGGAGTGGATATATGTATATGTATAACTGATTCACTTTGCTGTACACCTGAAACTAATACAACATTGTAAATCAACTATATTCCAATAAAATTTTTTTAAAAAGTAAAAGAAGGGCTTCCCTGGTGGCCCAGTGGTTGAGACACAGGTTCGTGCCCCGGTCCGGGAAGATCCCACATGCCGCAGAGCGGCTGTGCCCGTGAGCCATGGCTGCTGAGCCTGCGCGTCCTGAGCCTGTGATCCGCAACAGGAGAGGCCACAACAGTGAGAGGCCCGCGTACCACAAAAAAAAAAAAAAAAAAAAAAAAAAGTAAAAGAAAAACAGAGTTGGATGACTGACATTACTAATTTTATGACTTACTATACAGCCATAGAAATCAAAACATTATGAAATCATCATAAAGACAGCCAGATATACCAATGAAATAGAATAAAGAGCTTAGAAATAGATAAAACATATATAGTCAGTTGATTTTTTAAAAAGATTACAAGGCAATTCAGTTGGAAAAGGAAAAATGTTTCAACAAATGGACTAACTGGATTATATAGCACACTCAAAACTCAATTTGAGATGGACCAGAGACTCAAAAGCAATAGTTAAAACTACAAAGCTTCTCTGAGAAAACAGGAGAATATCTTTGCAACTTTGGAAAAGACAAAAATTTTTTTAAAGAGGACACAAAAAGCACGAAACATAAAAGAAAAAAATTGATAAGTTGTACTTAAAACTAAAAACTGCTCAGCAAAAGACACCATTAAGAAAATAAAAATGGAAGCCACAGACAAGGAGAAAATATTTGCAGTACTTTTCTGACAAAGGAAGTGTTTCTATAACTTTAAATTAGGATTGTAATTTGTAAATTGTAAAGAGTGCACATTACTAATAAGAATACAAACAACCCACTTTTTTAAATGGACAAAAGATTTGAATACACAGTTCATAAAAAAAGATATATGGAAGGGCACTAAGCACACGAAAATGATCAGCATATTAGTCATCAGAGAAACGCAAGTTAAAACCACAATGAAATATCATTTCACACCCAACTAGAACAGCTAAAATTAAAAAACAGATGATGCCAAATGTTGTTAAGGATGTGAAACAAATGGAACTCTAGCAAATTGCTGCTGAGAATTTCAAATGGTACAACCATTTTGGAAAGATGTTTGGAAGTATCATAAGGCTAAAGATACACCTACCTATGAAAGAGATTCCACATCTAGATAGATATGCAAAATAAGTGGAAATATATGTCCACAAAGATACTTGAATGTTTCTATTACCTGCAGTGGATGCTATCGTATGCCACCTGGATCCTCTTTAGGACTGAAGCACTCATTCCTCCAGCCTTGGGGGATGTTGGCAACTAAGAAAACAGCTGAATCCTTTTCTAGAAATTGCCCTCAACTGAAGAGAGTCAGCTCACCCAAGAGCCTCATGACACACACTATGACTAGTCAATACCAGGGAATAAAGGCTCAACCCGCAGCCTCAATACCTCAAAGAATATATTTTCCAAAGATAGCTGTACTATGTATTCCATCTCACTCACTCTTCCTATATAATGATGATACTTATCCACTGAGAGGTAGGTTTATGTTCTCTCCTTGAATCATGTGGATTTTTGTATCTGTCTTGACTAATAGTGTGAAAGAAATGTGCTGTGTGACTTCCAGGCTGGATCATAAAAGGTGATTTGGCTTCCACCTAGCTCTCTCTCACTCAGGACAGATGCTTTAGAAGACTTGAGCCTACAGGAGACATTTAAGAAACCTGGCTACTCTGAAGCCTCCATGCTGGAGATACCAAGGGGAGAAACTGCAGAGAGATAGAGAAGGCTGAGGAGCTTCAGCTGTTTCAACTTTTTGAGTCTTCCCAGCCCAGGCACTACACATGGGTGAAGAAGCATTTAAGATGACCCCAGCTCCAGCCACCATCTGAGGGCAACTTTATGAGAGATCCTAATCCAGAACTACCCAAGCATGCTGCTTCCAAATTCTGAACTCAGAAAGATAATAAATGATCATGGTTGTTTTAAGCCACTAAGTTTTGGGATGATTTCTTCTGCAGCAATAGATAACTAATACAGAGGGCAACTCTTGAGGGGCATCCCAGCTTCAGCTGTGTTGCACTTCAATTTCTCCTTCCACCCAATCCTGCCTCTGTTACTCCCCTAGGAGAACTGATCCCAAGAATACCTGTTGAAACCTTTATGCAGAAAAATCTTCAATTCAGAATCTGTTTTCCAGGGAACCCAATCTCGGAAGTTTTATTCATGGTAGCCAAAAGAAAAAAAAGAAAAAAGAAGTAGAAACCACCCAAAGTGTCCATCGACAAGAGACTGAATAAACAAATTATGGTATATTCATACAATAGAATATTGATCGTTTAGTAATAAAAAGCAATACATACAACGTAGATGAATCTCAAAAACATTATGTTAACAAAAGTATTCAGCCATAAAAGAGTAAATCCTATATGGTTCTTTTCATGAAGTTCAAGGATAGCAAAACTAACCTATGATGATAAAATCAGAACAATTTTGGCCAAAGGGTGGGGAGTAGAGGTGGGGAGATTGACTGGCAAGGAACAACTACAGCTACCATAAACAATGAACACAGCCTAACTCCTAGCCAGACACAAATAAAACCTCACACTAAAGGCCTGCACCTCAATTCCTTTTTTTCTTTTTTTTAAATTTCTTTAATTTTATTTTCTTTTTTATACAGCAGCTTCTTATTAGTCATCAGTTTTATACACATCAGTGTATACATGTCAATCCCAGTCGCCCAATTCATCACACCCCCACCCCCACCACCCCGCCGCTTTCCCCGCTTGGTGTCCATATGTTTGTTCTCTATATCAGTGTCTCAATTTCTGCCCTGCAAACCGGTTCATCTGTACCATTTTTCTAGGTTCCACATATATGCGTTAATATATGATATTTGTTTTTCTCTTTCTGACTTACTTCACTCTGTATGACAGTCTCTAGATCCATCCACATCTCTACAATGTCCCAATTTCATTCCTTTTCATGGCTGAGTAATGTTCCATTGTATATATGTACCACATCTTCTTTAGCCATTCGTCTGTCGATGGGCATTTAGGGTGTTTCCATGACCTGGCTATTGTAAATAGGGCTGCAATGAACATTGGGGTACATGTGTCTTTTTGAATTATGGTTTTCTCTGGGTATAAGCCCAGTAGTGGGATTGCTGGATCATATGGTAATTGTATTTTTAGTCTTTTAAGGAACTTCCATACTGTTCTCCATAGTGGCTGTATCAATTTACATTCCCACCAACAGTGCAAGAGGGTACCCTTTTCTCCACACCCTCTCCAGCATTTGTTGTCTGTAGATTTTCTGATGATGCCCATTCTAACTGGTGTGAGGTGATACCTCACTGGACTTTTGACTTGCATTTCTCTAATACTTAGTGATGTTGAGCAGCTTTTCATGTGCTTCTTGGCCATCTGTATGTCTTCTTTGGAGAAATGTCTATTTAGGTCTTCTGCCCATTTTTGGATTGGGTTGTTTGTTTTTCTAATATTGAGCTGCATGAGTTGTTTATATATTTTGGAGATTAATCCTTTGTCCATTGATTCATTTGCAAATATTTTCTCCCATTCTGAGGGTTGTCTTTTGGTCTTGTTTATGGTTTCCTTTGCTGTGCAAAAGCTTTGAAGTTTCAGTAGGTCCCATTTGTTTTTTTGTTTTTATTTCCATTACTCTAGGAGGTGGATCAAAAAAGATCTTGCTGTGATTTATGTCATAGAGTGTTCTTCCGATGTTTTCCTCTAAGAGTTTTATACTGTCCAGTCTTACATTTAGGTCTCTAATCCATTTTGAGTTTATTTTTGTGTATGGTGTTAGGGAGTGTTCTAATTTCATTCTTTTACATGTAGCTGTCCAGTTTTCCCAGCACCACTTATTGAACAGGCTGTCTTTTCTCCATTGTATATATCCTTGTCTCCTTTGTCATAGATTAGTTGACCATAGGTGTGTGGGTTTATTTCTGGGCTTTCTATCTTGTTCCATTGATCTATGTTTCTGTTTTTGTGCCAGTACCATATTGTTTTGATTACTGTAGCTTTGTAGTATAGTCTGAAGTCAAGGAGCCTGATTCCTCCAGCTCCGTTTTTTCCCTCAAGACTGCTTTGGCTATTCGGGGTCTTTTGTGTCTCCATAAAATTTTTAAGATTTTTTTGCTCTAGTTCTGTAAAAAATGCCATTGGTAATTTGATAGGGATTGCATTGAATCTGTAGATTGCTTTGGGTAGTATAATCACTTTCACAATATTGATTCTTCCAATCCAAGAACATGGTATATCTCTCCATCTGTTGGTATCATCTTTAATTTTTTTCATCAGTGTCTTATAGTTTTCTGCATACAGGTCTTGTCTCCCTAGGTAGGTTTATTCCTAGGTATTTTATTCATTTTGTTGCAATAGTAAATGGGAGTGTTTCCTTAATTTCTCTTTCTGATTTTTTCATCATTAGTGTATAGGAATGCAAGAGATTTCTGTGCATTAATTTTGTATCCTGCAACTTTACCAAATTCATTGATTAGCTCTAGTAGTTTTCTTGTGGCATCTTTCGGATTCTCTATGTATAGTATCATGTCATCTGCAAACAGTGAGCGTTTTACTTCTTCTTTTCCAATTTGTATTCCTTTTATTTCTTTTTCTTCTCTGAGTGCCGTGGCTAGGACTTCCAAAACTATGTTGAATAATATAGTGGCAAGAGTGGACATCCTTGTCTTGTTCCTGATCTTAGAGGAAATGCTTTCAGTTGTCCACCATTAAGAATGATGTCTGCTGTGGGTTTGTCGTATATGGACTTTATTATGTTGAGGTAGGTTCCCTCGATGCCCACTTTCTGGAGAGGTTTTATCATAAATGGGTGTTGAATTTTCTCAAAAGCTTTTTCTGCATCTATTGAGATGATCATATGGTTTTTATTCTTCAATTTGTTAATATGGTGTATCACATTGATTGATTTGTGTATATTGAAGAATCCTTGCATCCCTGGGATAAATCCCACTTGATCATGGTGTATGATCCTTTTAATGTGTTGTTGGATTCTGTTTGCTAGTATTTTGTTGAGGATTTTTGCATCTATATTCATGAGTGATATTGGTCTGTAGTTTTCTTTCTTTGTGACATCCTTGTCTGATTTTGGTATCAAGGTGATGGTGGCCTCGTAGAATGAGTTTGGGAGTGTTCCTCCCTCTGCTATATTTTGGAAGAGTTTGAGAAGGATAGGTGTTAGCTCTTCTCTAAATGTTTGATAGAATTCGCCTGTGAAGCCATCTGGTCCTGGGCTTTTGTTTGTTGGAAGATTTTTAATCACAGTTTCAATTTCAGTGTTTGTGATTGGTCTCTTCATATTTTCTATTTCTTCCTGATTCAGTCTTGGCAGGTTGTGCCTTTCTAAGAATTTGTCCATTTCTTTCAGGTTGTCCATTTTATTGGCATAGAGTTGCTTGTAGTAGTCTCTTAGTATGCTCTGTATTTTTGCGGTGCCTGTTGTAACTTGTATTTTTTCATTTCTAATTTTATTGATTTGAGTCCTCTCCCTCTTTTTCTTGATGAGTCTGGCTAATGGTTTATCAATTTTGTTTATCTTCTCCAAGAGCCAGCTTTTAGTTTTATTGATCTTTGCTATTGTTTTCTTTGTTTCTATTTCATTTATTTCTGCTCTGATCTTTATGATTTCTTTCCTTCTGCTAACTTTGGGTTTTGTTTGTTCTTCTTTCTCTAGTTCCTTCAGGTGTAAGGTTTAATTGTTTATTTGAGATTTTTCTTGTTTCTTGAGGTAGGCTTATATAGCTATAATCTTCCCTCTTAGAACTGCTTTTGCTGCATCCCATAGGTTTTGGATCGTCGTGTTTTCATTGTTATTTGTTTCTAGGTATTTTTTGATTTCCTCTTTGATTTCTTCAGTGATCTCTTGATTATTTAGTAACATATTGTTTAGCCTCCATGAGTTTGTGTTTTTTTCCCTGTAATTGATTTCTAATCTCATAGTGTTGTGGTCAGAAAAGATGCTTGATATGACTTCAATTTTCTTAAATTTACTGAGGCTTGATTTCAGACCATAGATGTGATCTATCCTGGAGAATGCTCTGTGCACACTTGAAAAGAAAGCATAATCTGCTGTGTTTGGATGGAATGTCCTATAAATATCAATTAAATCTATCTGGTCTATTGTGTCATTTAAAGCTTGTGTTTCCTTATTTATTTTCATTTTGGATGATCTGTCCATTGGTGTAAATGAGGTGTTAAAGTCCCCCACTATTATTTTGTTACTGTCAATTTCCTGTTTTATAGCTGTTAGCAGTTGCCTTATGTATTGAGGTGCTCCTATGTTGGGTGCATATATATTTATAATTGTTATATCTTTTTCTTGGATTGATCCCCTTATCATTATGTAGTGGCCTTCCTTGTCTCTTGTAACATTCCTTATTTTAAAGTCTATTTTATCTGATATGAGTATTGCTACTCCAGCTTTCTTTTGATTTCCAATTGCATGGAATATCTTTTCCCATCCCCTCACTTTCAGTCTGAATGTGTCCCTAGGTCTGAAGTGGGGCTTTTGCACACAGCATATATATGTGTCTTGTTTTTGTATCCATTCAGCAAGCCTGTGTCTTTTGGTTGGAGCAGTTAATCCATACATGCTTAAGGTAATTGTCAATATGTATGTTCCTATTACCATTTTCTTAATTGTTTTGGTTTGTTTTTGTAGGTCCTTTTCTTCTCTTGTGTTTCCCACTTAGAGAAGTTCCTTTAGCATTTGTTGTAGAGCTGGTTTGGTGGTGCTGAATTCTGTTATCTTTTGCTTGTCTGTAAAGCTTTTGATTTCTCCATTGAATCTGAATGAGATCCTTGTTGGGTAGAGTAATCTTGGTTGTAGGTTCTTCCCTTTCATCGCTTTAAATATATCATGCCACTCCCTTCTGGCTTGTAGAGTTTCTGCTGAGAATTCAGCTGTTAACCTTATGGGAGTTCCCTTGTATGTTATTTGTCATTTTTCCATTGCTGCTTTTAATAATTTTTCTTTGTCTTTAATTTTTTCCAATTTGATTACTATGTGTCTCGGCATGTTTCTCCTTGGGTTTATCCTGCCTGGGACTCTCTGCGCTTCCTGGACTTGGGTGGCTATTTCCTTTCCCATGTTAGGGAAGTTTTTGACTATGATCTCTTCAAATATTTTCTCTCGTCCTTTCTCTCTCTCTTCTCCTTCTGGGACCCCTATAATGCGAATGTTGTTGCATTTAATGTTGTCCCAGAGGTCTCTTAGGCTGTGTACATTTCCTTTCATTCTTTTTTCTTTATTCTGTCCTGCAGCAGTGAATTCCAGCATTTTGTCTTCCAGGTCACTTATCCGTTCTTCTGCCTCAGTTATTCTACTATTGTTGCCTCCTAGTGTAGTTTTCATTTTAGTTATTGTATTGTTCATCTCTGTTTGTTCTTTAATTCTTCTAGGTCTTTGTTAAACATTTCTTGAATCTTCTTGATCTTTGCCTCCATTCTTTTTCCGAGGTCCTGGGTCATCTTCACTATCATTATTCTGAATTCTTTTTCTGGAAGGTTGCCTATCTCCACTTCATATAGTTGTTTTTCTGGGGTTTTATCTTGTTCCTTCATCTGATTACATAGCCCTTTGCCTTTTCATCTTGTCTATCTGTCTGTGAATGTGGTTTTTGTTCCACAGGCTGCAGGATTGTAGTTCTTCTCCTTCTTATTATTATTGGTAATCAGAGATGGTGTTACTGCCTGTAGCAGTGGATCATGCCTGACAGTTCTGGAGGCTGGGAAGTCCAAGATGAAGGCTCCAGCGGATTTGGTGTTGTGTGGGGGTCTGCTTCCTGCATCATAGACCACTGTCTTCTCCTCAATTCCTTTTACCTAATACATCATATCTGCTTTTCAATTAAAAATTATAGGGCATGCTAAAAGGCAAAAAACAGCCTGAAGAGATAAGCCAACCATCAGAACCAGATTTATAGATGGCAGAGATTTTGGAATTATCAGACCAGGAATTTAAGAAAATTATGATTAATATGCTAAGAGCTTTAAAAAAGTGGACAGCCTTTAAGAACAAGGGGGTAATACAAGCAGAGAGATGGAAACTCTAAGCAAGAATCAAAAGAAATGCTAGATAGTGGGAAGCAGCCACATAGCACAGGGAGATCAGCTCCGTGCTTTGTGACCACCTAGAGGGG
>NW_006797920.1:0-485 GCF_000442215.2 Lipotes vexillifer | reverse complement strand
CTTCTGCCAGCGTTCAGTAGGTGTTCTGTAGGAGTTGTTCCACGTGTAGATGTATTTCTGCTGCTTCTGTGGGGAGGAAGGTGATGTCCACATCTTCCTCCTCCACCATCTTGAAGCTCTTTAGTTTCTTAAAAAACTAAAAATAGAGATACCTTATGATCCTGCAATCCTGCTCCTCGGCATTTAACTGGAAAAGATGAAAACTCTAATTCGAAAAGATACATGCACCCCATTGTTTATAGCAGCACTATTTATAATAGTAAGACATGGAAGACAGATGAATGGATGAGGAAGATGCAGTATATGTGTGTGTGTATATATATATACATATATATATATATATATATATATAGACTACTATACAATCCAACAACTCCACTACTGCATATTTATCCAATGAAAACAAAAACACTAATCTGAAAGATATATGCACCCAAATGTTCATTGCATCACAGTTTACAATAGCCAAGAAATGGAAGCAATAT
>NW_006797919.1:0-279 GCF_000442215.2 Lipotes vexillifer | reverse complement strand
GGGGGGTTTTTTTTTTTTTTTTTGGTCTTTATTTAATGAAATAAATATTCAAGGCACAGCTGAAGCCCATTTGTGTGCCTCTCGGATCCCTGTCTGCTGCTTCCCCAGACACCACCACTATGAAGGTGTTGGTCTGTCTCCTTCCTGTCCAGGTTTTTCCACAGTTATCTCATGTCCCTAAACTCAGTTATTCTGTGTCTTTAAAAACATTAGGTTAGGTCTTCCCTGGTGGCACAGTGGTTGAGAGTCCGCCTGCCGATGCAGGGGACACGGGTTCGT
>NW_006797918.1:0-682 GCF_000442215.2 Lipotes vexillifer | reverse complement strand
ATATATATATATATTTACCCAAAACCCTGTTCTTTGTTGAGAATTTTACTTTCCTGGTTTCCTGTCTTACGTCCCTTAGCTCAAACTACCCCATACTTAAGAGATCATAAAGCAAAGATAAATCTAGTTCCTAAATATACCACTAACTCTCCTCTTTTCTCTGTTCATCATGTCACTGATTCCTTTATTCCTGTCTTTGTCTCCTACCTGGACCAAGGGAAGAGGCCATGTGTAGGAAGGAGGGGGCAGGACAATGTCAGTATGGCTGCAATAAAAGATATGAGTGAACTACTTGTGCAAGTTGAGGATGGAAATGCAGATCTGCTGAAAAGAGTCCTGCATTGTAAGATCTTGGATTTTATCCAGAAATTGATGGAGAATCACTAAAGGATATTAAGAAGTGAACGGAGTTATCAGAAAATAAAATTATTCTGGTGGTAAAGGATTCTTTAGAAGGAAAGCATTGTAGGTAGAATCAAAGACACTCTAAAAGTGTCAAAGTCCTAATCCCAGGAACCTGTGAATATGTTACTTTACATGCTATATGTTAAGGAGTTTGTGATGGAGATTATCCCAGATTATCCAAGAGGATTCAATGTAATCACAAGGGCACAGGGACCCTTATAAGGGAAAGAATGAGGCTGGAATCAGAAAGGGCTGTATGTGTGTGTGTGTATGTGTG
>NW_006797917.1:0-4926 GCF_000442215.2 Lipotes vexillifer | reverse complement strand
GTGGGATCTTCCCGGACCAGGGCTCGAACCCACGTCCCCTGCATTGGCAGGCGGATTCTTAACAACTGCGCCACCAGGGAAGTCCCTAGCTGTTATATTGAGAGAGCGAGTTGGGTGGCAGATGTATTAGGATTGCCAGGCAGTTGCGAGTGCTCACCTAAGAGATATACGGTCTTTGTTTTCTAACTGTTTTGAAATTTAACTGACATATGACATTTTATAGTTTAAGGTGTAGCACATGTTGATTTGATACACTTACATATGGTGAAATGATTACCACAGTAACCTTAGTTAACACCTTCATCATAGCATGTGATTACCATCTCTTTTTTTGTGTGGTGAGAGCATTTAAGAGCTACTCTCTTAGCAACTTTCAGGTATATACCACAGAGTTGTTAGCCGTAATCACCATGCTGATCCCCAGAACTTGCTCATCTTAGAACTGGAAGTTTGTACCCTTTGCCCAACATCTCCCCGTGTTCCCCATCCCCAGCCCTTCCCCCAGCCACTGGCAGCCACCATTCTACTCTCTCTCTCTCTCTTATTTTTTAAAATGAAAGATCTTATGATGTGACTTGCAAACTGGACAGTTCCAAATTACTTCGAAAAACTTTTATTGCCAGCATTGATAATAAATTAAGTGAATAATGCAACAAGACAACTATGGGGAAGGACGGCTTAAAATGGATACATTCTAGTTTCCTTTAAAAAAAAAAAAAGGTTGTTATTCTATATTCACATAGCCCTGTGTATCTTCCTATTTTTTCCCATTCCTGGTCACCTTCTGCACGTTGCCGAGAGTGCAAAGTTCAGAGCCAGGAGGTACTCACAGGTTTCAGTATTCTTGCTGCCCCCAGCTCTCCGTAGCTCTACACTGTTTCTAGGAGCCTGGCTTTTTTAGATTCCACATAGGAGATCATACAGTATTTGTTCTTCTCTGACTTATTTCATTTAGCATAATGCCTGCAGGACCCACCCATGTTCTTGCAACTGGCAGGATTTCCTTCCTCCTTTTGCCTGAATAATATGGTCTCAGGTCAGTTTAGTCAGGCTGGTTGTGTTTCACTCCAGCCAGTTTAGCCACATGGGTGCAGGTGTAATGTAGGAAGAGGAAAAAAAAAGAGATGACACTTTGGTGGAGGGAGACGTTATGTGGTAGGAAGACAGAACTCAGCTTGGCCTGTGTTGGCTTTAAAGTATCTAGGGAGATGCAGGTAAAGCTGTCTGGTAGACAGTTGGAAATGAGGAGTTTATGTTATAAATAAAGGTTTGGGAATCACTCACTGATTCAGCAAACATTTACTGAGTGTGTCTGGTGTGCCAAACACTGTTCTAAACGATGGGATATAGCAGCAAACAGACAGAATCTTTGCCCGCGCACGGAGCTCGCACACTGGTGAGGAAAATCATCCTGTGTAGCTCAGAGGCTTCCCAAGCGTGAGACGCGGAGTCCAGGGATAGGTGAGATGGTCCTTTGGTATGTGGCTAGAAAATATTTGAACTTCCACTTCTATATTTCTTATCTCCTTTAACATCTAGCTTTATATGTGTCTTATTTCATAATATGTTAACGCAGTAGCACATCTATTATTATATAATAAATATGTGTATGTTGGGAGATGAATGCTCAAAAATTCTCTACTGACAGAGGTGCTTGATCAAAAACACTTGGAAAACACTAGCCATATGTGAGATAGTGGAGGAAGAAGATCGTAGTTAAGTTCCTCCCAAACTGACACTATTGAGGACGTATATAAGGAATCACTTTCTACTGGGCCCGGTCCCCAAATATCCCACCATGTGCGGGGAATTAACATTCCTAAGTGATGAGCCTTCCAGAAATGGCACAGGATAAAAATATCAAAAAGAACTTGATTATGATTGTGCTGTTGAGAAACAGGACAAGCTGCCGTGTGACACGGTGGACACCATACGGTGGAGGCAAGATGATCATTGGTGAGGCTGGCTGTGGATGAATGTGGGCCTTGCGGGACCCCGTTGATTTGACAGAGAAGATTTGACCATGCAAGCCTCAAGTGCCTTGTAACTCTAAGCATCAATGTGTATATGAACAATGAGCTGTGACCTTGGAATTATAATAATCTCTTTATGCAAAGAGTTGGATACAAGAAGGGTGAGTCATAGCCTTACATCTACAGACAGAGGGGAGAGGCTCTGCCCAGACAGCAGCCAAGGGAGAACTGAAGAATATGTTAGCATTTCCAGCTGACGTCACGAGAGAGGGTGCCTGAGGAGCAGATGTGAACATTTTGGTTTCTGTGGTTGTTATTTTCCTGTAGTGGACGAGAGTGACTCCCCACACCTGATGAAAATCACCCTGGAGAGGCAGCTCAGAAGAGTGGAGAGTTACTCCAGGTTTACCAATAAGGAGACTGAAGCTCAGAGAGGCTAAGTCACTAGCCCAGAGTCACCCAGCTGATAAGTGGTGGAGCTAGAATTAAAGCTGGGGCTCTCCAACTTAAAATCCCATGTTTTCTAAATTGAGGACATGTCCTAGGAAAAACACCAAGGGCTGCAGGAGGAAGAGGCAAGAATGCATTCATCTCGAAAAGGTGGGCTGCTATAAAGAAGAGAACCAAGAATTATGAAAACCAAACAGTGGTTTAAACGAGATGGCAATACTTCTCTCTCACACATAAACGTCCAAATGTAGGCAACCCTGGACTGATATGCCAGCTCCACTGTGGCTCCTTTTAATTCTTGGCTCTGCCATCACTTGTGGTGTTGCCTTTAGCTGCATGGTTGAAGACGGCATTGTGCCCACCGTATCCACTGGGTCTGCATTTCATGTCATAGGAGGAGAGAGAAGGGAGTCCCTGTGTCCTCTCAGTTGTGACCATCACTGCACACTTGGCTTCTGCTCCCAGACCCTTGGCCAGAACGAATCACATTGCCACACCAAGTCATGCGAGAAGCGAGGAAACATCTTCCTTCCAGGGATCTATGTGCCTAGTTAAAGCTCAGAGCCTCTCTTTCTAAAAGAAGAAGGGGAATGGATATTGACAGACAACCAGCAGCCTCAGACCCAGAAAGTTACATCTGTCGGAAGAACAAGAAAAAGTACACAGAGGAAGGATTTAGACTATTCTAACACAAAGTGAGGGAGGGAAGTCCAGGCCCGGGAAAGAGCCTGGGCAAGGGCAGAAAAGACAGGCCTCTTATAGAGAAGGGCTTGTAGCCAAGTTGGCTGAAGAGTTTAGCAGTACACACAGGGAACGTTCAGAAACAAGGCTGAAAATTTTTGTCACGGGCCTTCAATAGATCAGGTGAGGAATTTGTACCACCCCTTTGTAGGCAAGAGATTGCAGGAGTATAAGCAGAAAAAGTTATGATTAAGGTTGCACCTGTCAGAGATTTGTTCTAGCAGTTGTGTGCAGAGTGTGGATAGAGCAAAGGCAAGACAGGAAGCAGGGTGGGACAGTGGAAAAACGCTGGACCACGTTCAGGAGGCCTGGCCGCAAAGCCCAGCTCTGCCACTAAGCAACTACTGTGCAGTGGTTATGCATCCAGCTCTGGAGTCTTGTCCCTGTGTTCCGTCTCAGCTCCACCACGTACTAGCCATGTAGAGAAACCAGATGTCTATTGAGTGTGCTTAGCACACGCCGGGCACGTGGTGAGAGTTAGCTTGGCTGTGACCTTGAATAAACCTCTCTCCTTAGTGAAACATAGATTCCTTAATGAAATGTTTAGTTGATTTCTAAAGCTACTTTTTGGTGTAAAATTCCCTGATTCTAAAAAATAAAATATCAATCAAATAAAATTCCCTGATTATATGAGTGTAATACAACTATTTAGCACTGGCTGAAGATATCTGAAAATAATATTTTAGAACAGTTTTCTTTCCCTTGGGTAACATGTTAGTATTGATAAATTCACCTTCCCCCCAACCCCAAACTGAATTATAATGATCTGTTGATTAGAGGAAGAGAATTCTATTCAAATCATATTTTACTCAGTGCAAAATATTGCTGGTAGTCCGGGACATTGAGGCAATAGTGCCACCCAGCTTTGTGCCTCTGTCTCCTATCTTAGAAGAGGAACAAGAATTCCATATAAACCATTAGTTTTCTAAATCAAATTGGGAGGTATATTCTTTATCACAGTCTTTTCAGGAAGCTACTAAAGAGATCGCTAGGTCCAAATCCTACTTCCCAGGATTGGGGAGCAGGGTATGCAAAGGAGCTACACCTCTGTAGCTAAAAAGAGTGGATGGATAAAAGGGAAACACAGGCAGCCAGTCTGATATCGTTTAGTCCCTGTTAAGGGTTAAATTGTGTCCCCCAAATTCATATGTTGCAGTCCTAACCCCCAGTACCTCAGAATGTGCCCTGAGTTGGAGATAGGGTCTTTACAGAGGTAATCAAGGTAAAATGAAGCCATCAGAGTGGACTCTAATCTAATACAAATGGTGTCCTTATAAAAAGGGGAAATTTGGAGACAGGCATGCACATAGGCATAATGTCTGTGAAGATGAAAGCAGAGGTCAGGATAATGTTTATAAGCCAGAAAACACCAAAGATCACCAGAAAACCACCAGAAACCAGGTGAGAGGGACGGAACAGATTCTCTCACAGCCCTCAGAAGGAGCCAATCCTGCCAACACCCTGATTTCGGACTTCTAGCCTCTTGAACTGGGAGACAATACATTTCTGTCATTTAAGCCACCCAGTCTGTGGTACTCTGTTACAGCAGCCCTAGGAAAAGAATACATTCCTCATCACAGAGAAGGGGAAATGACCAGCACTTGGAAAAGCGCCTGGCTCATATGAAGTGTTCAATAACTACTTGTTGGATGGATAAATAAATTCACGGGGAAAGTTTTTGCCTCTCCAATTGTGGAGGACAGGCTCCGGACGCGCAGGCTCAGCAGCCATGGCTCACGGGCCCAGCCGCCCCGCGGCATGT
>NW_006797916.1:2413028-2419148 GCF_000442215.2 Lipotes vexillifer | reverse complement strand
AAGATTCTGCGATGCTGTGGTCCCACGTGGGATGTGCCTGTGTAGGCTCAGCTGCGAGAGGAGAGTCACGGCCACTCCGCCCCCCAGGGGACAGCGGCTCAGGGTAAGAGCCTCTCAGCCAGTGTCTGGACACAGGCTTCTGTGCCCTTGTTTGTTGTAAATCCCTTGGAGTTACCTCTAACATTTTAAATGGATATCCCCCGCTCTGCATATTTATAATATAAATTATTTACCACATTAAAATCCAGGAATGACATTCTCAGAATGAGAGAACACTGGATGCCCCCCCCACAATGATCTATTACTTGGAGGATTTAAAATTTTAATGAGAAAACACTCACTCTCCTCACTCTCTTGGGCATCGTCAGCACGAGGCGGGAATCAGCTGCATCCTTTATTTATCCCTCTGATTTTCCAGAACCTTTCCTTCCAGGAGAGATCTCTGGGCTCTGCGGGAGCTGTGAGTGGCGGCCGTCAGGTGAATCTGAGACTGAAAAGCAGGAGGAAGAGAGACAGAGGAGATGAGAATCGGGGACAGGGAGAAGCAGGGGCGCCCACGTTCAGTCGCAGGCTGAGAGTCTGGGTTAGTCTCCAGCGAAGCTAAGGACCACCAGGGTCTGGCCCCACTGGCCTTGTCACCTGGTGTGGGGACTGGGGACAGCCAAACCCCCATGGCCACTTTCAGAGAAATCAAGAAGGTGGGAGGGCGCCCCTGAGAGCCAGATTGAAAATGGTCATGCTGTGAAATAATAAGATGCCCTTTCAGAAAAGTGAAGACGGCTCTCTTGGTTCTCAAAGACTTGCAAATACTCTGTGTCCTTCTGGAGGCATGCTGAAGCCTTCAGCCTTTGAGGGCAGTAATGGGAGTTCATCTGGGCTCAAAACCATCCAGCACTCACTCCCTGAGGGTGCTGAGGATGACCCGTGTCCACCCCTCGGGTGCTGTGGGGCCTGAAATCCCCTGATCACCGAGGACGGGAGGGGCCACACAGACACTGCACTGGACCACCGGGGGCTTGGCTGCTGGGCTACAGTACTTTATCAGATACATGGTTTGCAAACATCTTGGGCCATTTTGGATGGTGGATTATCTTATTCCTTGCTCCTTTTATACACAACTGTTTTTCATTTTGAGGAAGTCCAATTCATCTGTTTTGTCTTTTGTTGCTTGTGCTTTTGGTAGATCTAAGAAATCATGACCAAATTCCAGGTCATGAAGATTTACTCTCATGTTTTCTTCTACGAGTTTTATAATTTTGGTTCTTGCATCTAGGCCTTTGGTCCATTTTGTGTTGATTTTGTATATGGGGTCGGGGGAGGTAAGGGTCCAACTTTACTCTTCTGCATGTGGGTATCCAGTTGTTCCAGAACCTGTGCTCACTGTTTGGGAGAAAATACCTGCAAATGATGCAACCAACAAAGGCTTAATTCTAAAATATACAAACAGCTCATACAACTCAAAAAAAGAAAAAAAGTCAAAAAATAGGCAGAAGGTCTAAATAGACATTTCTCCAAAGACATACAGATGGCCAAGAGGCACCTGAAAAGACGCTCCACATCGCTGATTATTAGAGAATGCAAATCAAAGCTACAGTGAGTTACCACCTCATAGTGGTCAGAATGGCCATCATTAAAAGGTCTAGAAATAAATGCTGGAAGGGGTGTGGAGAAAAGGGAACCCTCCTACACTACTGGTGGGAATGTAAATTGATGCAGCCACTATGGAAAACAGTATGGAGGTTCCTCAAAAACTAAAAATAGAATTACCATATGAACCACCAATCCCACTCCTGGGCACACATCCAGACAAAACTATAATTTGAAAAGATACATGCACCCCAGCATTCACAGCAGCACTATTCACAATAGCCAAGACATGGAAGCAAACCTGAATGTCCCTCAACAGGTGAATGGATATAGAAGATGTGGTACATATATACAATGGAATAATACTCAGCCATAAAACAGAATGAAATAATGCCATCTGCAGCTACATGGATGGACCTAGAGATTATCATACAAAGTGAAGTAAGTCAGACAGAGAACAACAAATACCGTATGATATCACTTATATGTGGATTATAAAATGAGGCCCAAATAAACCTATCTGCAGAACAAAAACAGACTCACAAATATAGAAAACAGACTTGTGGTTGTCAAGGGGAAGACAGGGGAAAGAGATGGATTGGGAGTTTGGGGTTAGTAGATGCAAATTATTATATATAGGATGGATAAACAAGGTCTTACTGTACAGCACAGGGAACTGTATTCAATACCCTGTAATTAACCATAATGGAAAAGAATATGAAAAATATGAATAGGGCTTCCCTGGTGGCGCAATGGTTGAGAGTCCACCTGCTGATGCAGGGGACACGGATTCATGCCCCGGTCCGGGAAGATCCCACATGCCGCGGAGTGGCTAGGCCCGTGAGCCATGGCCGCTGAGCCTGCGCGTCCGGAGCCTGTGCTCTGCAACGGGAGAGGCCACAACAGTGAGAGACCCGTGTACTACAAAAAATAAATAAATAAATAAAAATTTAAAATGTATATATGTATGTATGTATGTATGAATCACTTTGCTGTACAGTAGAAATTCACACAACACTGTAGGTCAGCTATACTTCAGTACCAATTAGTTTGAAGGCACTTTTATAAATTAGGTCTTATTTCTCTTGTCCTTTCATCCTGGGACAAATGTATAACAGAAATATTTGTTTACCTCCAGTAATAACCTGGATTACTCCGGAATGAACTCATATCACACAGAACTTTAATTGTTGAACAAATCATGAATACCAGTTACACCATGGGATGTCCTGATCCAATATGAAGTTTGTAAACCTTGTATCAAGCCTGCAGAATCCACTAAATTTGGAAATTCAAACTGAAATGAATCCACCTATCCCATGACTTCTCCACAACAAGTTATACAACATCAATTGGAAACCATATACAATCAAATGAATGTAGACAGAAACAACTATAGCCTTCCTTTTTTTTCCTTTTAGATGAAGACGGTATTTAAGGTGATGTCTTGGGCCATTTTAGGGTGTTACTCAATTTCCTGGGTATCTGCCATGCACACAGGAGGTACACATGTTAGTTAACTTGTTTGTGCAACTATATGAAGGTAGTTAATACCACAAAACTGTATACGTAAAGTGAATTAAATGGTAAAGTCGTGTTTTGTATTTTTAATGACAATGAAAAAAAAGTGTAGCGCTGATATTTGTTACAAAAATAAACATTCTTAGTGAAAAAAGCCATACTGAAAAGGCCACCTAGATCCCATACTCATCTTGCCTGCTTCAAATCCATCAAGGTTACCCAAATGAGGGAGAAACTCAGTAATGGTTCCAGAAAAAGAAAACTGGATCAGGATGGAAAAAGACATTTTCATACAGTTGGGACAGCAGGTGAAAGTGGAAGTGTGGCTGAGTATTAAATTATAACGTGGACATCAGGATTTCTTCATTTAGGGGTTATGTGCTGGGTCCTTGGGCAAAACACACTGAGCATTTTGTGTGAAGTGGCAAATGTCAGTACTTTTTGCCATTACTGCAACTTTTCTGTACATTTTAAATTACTGGAAAGTAAATTACTTTTCTAGACAACCATGTCAGTATCATGCCAGAAAATCAGATAAGACAGACATCAAATTTTGTTATAGAGGCCAAGACTTACCCGGACCACGTTCAACCAAAGTTGTGATACTTATTTCCCTTGTAGGAGTCTGCATGGTATTAAGAGGCACCGTGGGAAGAGTATATTAGTAGCTACCATCTCTTGGGTCCTGTGGATTACCTGGGGTGCAGTAGAAACTGTGAGATTTTAGTACTGCAATTTTTCACATTACTTCAAAAAAATATGTTAAAAAATAAATTCAGTAAAGTTGCAAAATATGGAATCAATATACACAAATCAGTTTTGTTTCTATACACTAATAATGAACCACCAGCAAGAAAAATTAAGAAAACAATCCCATTTACAATTCCATCAAAAAGAACAAACTATTTAGCAATAAATTTAACCAAGGACATGAAAGGCCTATACTCAGAAAACTATAAAGCATTGATAAAGAAACTGAAGACACACAAGAAAACAGTATTCCATGCTCGTGCATTAGAAAAATTACTATTATTAAAATGTTTGGGAGAGGGGGAAGATGGCAGAAGAGTAAGACGTGGAGATCACCTTCCTCCCCACAGATACACCAGAAATACATCTACACGTGGAACAACTCCTACAGAACACCTACTGAACGCTGGCAGAAGAGCTCAGACCTCCCAAAAGGCAAGAAACCCCCCACATACCTGGGTAGGACAAAAAAAAAAAAAAAAAGAATAAACAGAGACAAAAGCATAGGGACGGGCCCTGCACCAGTGGGAGCGAGCTGTGAAGGAGGAAAGGTTTCCACGCACTAGAAGCCCCTTCGCGGGCGGAGACTGCGGGTGGCGGAGGGGAAGCTTCGGAGCCGCGGAGCAGAGCACAGCAACAGGGGTGCGGAGGGCAAAGCGGGGAGATTCCCGCACAGAGGATCGGCGCCGACCGGCACTTACCAGCCCGAGAGGCTTGTCTGCTCCCCCGCCGGGGCGGGCGGGGCTGGGAGCTGAGGCTCGGGCTTCGGTCTGAGCGCAGGGAGAGGACTGGGGTTGGCGGCATGAACACAGCCCGAAGGGGTTAGTGCGCCACGGCTGGCCGGGAGGGAGTCCAGGAAAAAGTCTTGAGCTGCCGAAGGGGCAAGAGGCTTTTTCTTCCCTCTTTGTTTCCTGGTGCGCGAGGGGAGGGGATTAAGAGCGCTGCTTAAAGGAGCTCCAGAGACGGGCGCGAGCCGCGGGTAAAAGCGCGGACCACGGAGACGGGCAGGAGACGCTAAGGCTGCTGCTGCCGCCACCAAGAAGCCTGTGTGCGAGCGCAGGTCACTCTCCACACCTCCCCTCCCGGGAGCCTGTGCAGCCCGCCACTGCCAGGGTCCCGGGATCCAGGGACAACTTCCCTGGGAGAACGCACGGTGCGCCTCAGGCTGGTGCAACGTCACGCAGGCCTCTGCCGCCGCAGGCCCGCCCCCCACGCCGTGCCCCGCCCTCCCCACGGCCTGAGTGAGCCAGAGCCCCCGAAGCAGCGGCTCCTTTAACCCCGTCCTGTCTGAGCAAAGAACAGACGCCCTCCGGCGATCCACACGCAGAGGCGGGGCCAAATCCAAAGCTGAGCCCTGGGAGCTGTGAGAACAAAGAAGAGAAAGGGAAATCTCTGCCAGCAGCCTCAGGAGCAGCGGATTAAATGTCCACAATCAACTTGATGTAACCTGCAGCTGTGGAACACATGAATAGACAACGAATCATCCCAAATTGAGGAGGTGGACTTCGAGAGCAAGATTTATGATTTTTTTCCCCCTTTTCCTCGTTTTGTGTGTATGTATATGCTTCTGTGTGAGATTTTGTCTGCATAGCTTTGCTTCCACCATTTGTCCTAGGGTTCTATCTGTCCGTTTTTTGTTTGGTTGTTTGTTTGGGGTTTTTTTAATTTTTTTCTTAATAATTATTTTTTATTTTAATAACTTTATTATATTTTATCTTACTTTATTTTATTTTACTTTATCTTCTTTCTTTCTTTTTTCCTTCCTTCCTTCCTTCCTACCTCCCTCCCTCCCTCCTTTCTTTCTTTCCTTCTTTCTTTCTTTCTTTCTTTCTTTCTTTCTTTCTACTTCTACTAATTCTTTCTACTTTTTCTCCCTTTTATTCTGAGCCGTGTGGATGAAAGGCTCTTGGTGCTGCAGCCAGGGGTCAGTGCGGTGTCTCTGAGGTGGGAGAGCCAACTTCAGTACACTGATCCACAAGAGACCTCCCAGCTCCACATAATATCAAATGGCGAAAATCTCCCAGAGATCTCCATCTCAACACCAACACCCAGCTTCACTCAACGACCAGCAAGCTACAGTGCTGGACACCCTATGCCAAACAACTAGCAAGACAGGAACACAACCCCACCCATTAGCAGAGAGGCTGCCTAAAATCATAATTCGTCCACAGACACCCCAAAACACACCACCAGACGTGGACCTGCCCACCAGAAAGACAAGATGCAGCCTCATCCACCAGAACACAGGCACTAGTCCCCTCC
>NW_006797916.1:2399002-2407254 GCF_000442215.2 Lipotes vexillifer | reverse complement strand
CATTAGTGAATGTCTCTTTTTGATATATGCTTTTTACCTGGGTGTATGTCAAGTAGTGGAGTGGCATGGACATATATACACTACCAAACGTAAAATAGATAGCTAGTGGGAAGCAGCCGCATAGCACAGGGAGATCAGCTCAGTGCTTTGTGACCACCTAGAGGGGTGGGATAGGGAGGGTGGGAGGGAGGGAGACGCAAGAGGGAAGAGAGATGGGAACATATGTATATGTATAACTGATTCACTTTGTTATAAAGCAGAAACTAACACACCATTGTAAAGCAATTATACTCGAATAAAGATGTTAAGAAAAAGAAATACGTGGTGCCTCATGGTCGTCAGACGTGGCAGAGCGAGGTCGGCATCCATCCGCCCCACACACCTGGGGAGAGCCGGCCCCAGGAGATGGTCACTTAGGAGGCTGAGGCAGCGGAGGGATCAGTATTTCTGTGCTTCGAGGGTGGCCCCTGAATATGCCTTGAGAACAACATGACATCATCTGGCTTCACGGAAGTTTACATTTTTCCCTAATATCCCCCAACTCTGGATAAACAGTATTTCTATTTCTCCCCTTAGAAAGCAGTTGATTTATTTACCTACAGCAATTAATTTCATTTAAGGGGGCTGATAGAAATACTTATGATGTATCAGGATGAAAAATTAATGGATGAAAAAATCAGAGTAGGGCTTCCCTGGTGGCGCAGTGGTTAAGAATCCGCCTGCCAATGCAGGAGACACGGGTTCGAGCCCTGGTCCGGGAAGATCCCACAGGCCGCGGAGCAACTAAGCCCGTGCGCTACAACTTCTGAGCCTGCGCTCTAGAGCCCACGAGCCACAACTACTGAGCCTGCGTGCCTAGAGCCCGTGCTCTGCAACAAGAGAAGCCACTGCACTGAGAAGCCCGCGCAACACAACGACGAGTAGCCCCCGCTCACCGCAACTAGAGAAAGCCCGCGTGCAGCAACAAAGACCCAACGCAGCCAAAAATAAAATAAATAAATGTGTTTAAAAAAAATCAGGGCCAAAGGAAAATAAAGGCAGATCAGTTCGGAGAAGACGGCAGTCTGATTTGATTCATGGATGAAATTCAGATTATTTAGAATGACGGTAATAGTCAGATTACTCCCAATAACGTTTTCAAAGCACATGCCTCAGGGTGTTGATAGGGTTTCTAAAAAAATAGAGGAGGGTCCTGTTATCAAATACATTTGAGAAATGTAGAGTCAGACAGAAAAACAGGGGCCACCTGCCCCAGAACCCTTTTTCAGAGGATTCTCACACCCTTCATGCAATCTTCCTGACTAATGAGCATATTAAAACAATTACAACAACAAGATCCACCATCACCACATGCAGAACCCCTGTTCATGTGCCACTCATATGTTCACTCAGACCCCTTAGTGCCCATTGCACAGATGGGAAACTGAGGCCAGAAACCCCTCCCCAGCCCCGGGTTCCAGGAACTCATCCTTGGTCAGAATTGGCCAGGAGAGTGTCAGCCACACCTTCTGACAAGAGCCCTGAGTGAGGGGTCTGTGCTCCTTCGTGGGGGGCAGCCCTCCTCAGAGTCAGCCCAGTGAGGCTGGGACCAGGCCCTTTATCTCAAGAGGGGTTCTCAGGGTCCACTTCTCACCATGGCTGAGCTTGTGCACATCAGATGCGCCGGCCCCCTGCATCCTCTGGGCAGACAAGCAGCTAACCAGCAGAACACACTGGCAGGCTGGGCAGACTAAGGAGTCGGTACGTGGAGGGGAACATGTGCGTGCGTTTCCCTTATCAGGGCCTTTTGCCTGAGGGAAGTTCGCCCCATTCAGGTGGGCGAAACCTCGAGAGGAAAACCCACATCCACTGGTGTGAAGACCCAGAGATGGTTGGGTGACCACAGCAGCTGGAGACCAAGGGGGAATCCCAGAAAGGGGAGATCTCACCCCAAATCTCCCACTGACCCCAACACATGCGCAGGACTCCACGTGGCCATGAGAAAACCTGTCAGAGATGGCAGGGAGACAGAACTTGGGGTTTACCTGATTGACCTGATTAAACAAAAATCCAGACACTCATGGGGGGGAGGCAGGATCTCCACAATGCATTGTCCAAGATGTGCAGGATGCAATCTAAACTTACTGGACATACAAAGAGAGGGAAAACTGTGGCCTATCATCTGAACAGAGCTCCAGCCCCCGTGACCCAGGTGACACAGGTGATGAAGACAGCAGTCACGGACTTTAAGGGAGCCATTCAACGTGTGCTCAGGTAAAACGTGAAAGAATATGCTGACATTGCATGAAAAAAAGGAAATGTCAGCAGTAATTTAAAAAAAAAAACTGTAGAACGTAATCAAATAGAAACTCTAGAGCCAAGAAATACAATATTCAAAATAAAAACTTTATTGTGCACAACAGCAGATTGGAGATGACAGAAGACAGAGCTGGTGACCACAGAACAAATCGGCAGAATTTATCGAACCTGAAGAAGAGAGAAGAGGAAAAGAAGCGAAGCAGGAGCCTGACCTGCGGGCCAAGGACCAAAGATCCCGCCTGTGTGATGGAGTCCCCGAGGGGAGGAGAGAGGGGCTTGGGGGAAGCACTTTGAAGAAACAGCAGCTGCATTTCCCATTTTGGCGAGTTACATGCATTTGCTGAGGCGCACAAAGACTGGACAGAGCATCAGGGGACCTGGCTGCCCAGGGGTCCCAGTGGAGGGGCCCAGAGGGGCTGGACCCTGATTCCCCTGGGCTCAGAGCAGAGTCAGCCGGGCTCTGCCGGAGGTTAGCAAATGCTCCAGGTGGGCCCCCCAGGACGAAATGCACCTGGACATGCCTCCTGCACCATTTCCGTCTCAAGGCACCCTGCTGTCCAGGACCTACGAAGAGCATCCAGCCCAAGCTTCGAGGTGAGCCACTGTCCCCGGGACCTGGCCGTCCACCCTCAGGGTTTCCCTGCCGGCCTGTCCTCTGCAAGGGGCACACGCCTCCCCCCAGGAGCCAAGAGCCGAGCCCGAATCTGGACCTGGCCCTGGCCCAGGAACTCCTGTCCCACCTCCCTCCCAGTCACTGCAGCGTCCACCTGGGGATCCCCCTCCTGCCCTTCCCTGCCTCCTGCCCTGCAAAGGCCACCCCAGGAGGCACCTTATTTCCCTGGTGAAGGGCTCCTGGGGCCAATGTACACAACCACACTCAATATAAAATTCCCACGATGAGCTAAGAAATAAGAAAAATGTTACTTATGGCTGAGTAATAGTCCCCTGTATATATGTGCCACGTCTTCTTTATCCATGCCTCTGTGGATGGACACCTGGGTTGCTTCCATGTCCTGCCTATGTATAGTGCTGCTGTGAACATTGGGGTGCATGTTTCTTTTCGAATTGTGTTTTTCTCCAGATGTACGCCCAAGAGTGGGATTGCTGGATCATATGGCAGCTCTATTTTTAGTTTTTTAAGGAACCTCCATACTGTTCTCCACAGTTCACATTCCCACCAACAGTGTAGGAAGGTTCCCATTTTCTCCACACCCTCTCCAGCATTTGTTGTTTGTAGACTTTCTGATGATGCCCATTCTGACCGATGTGAGGTGATACCTCATTGTAGTTTCGATCTGCACTTCTCTATTAGTGATGCTGAACAGCTTTTCATGTGCCTGTGGACCATGTGTACGTCTTCTTTGGAGAAATTTCTATTTAGGTCCTCCGCCCATTTTTTGATTGGGTTGTTTGTTTTTTTGGTATTGAGCCACATGAGCTGTTTGTATATTTTGGAGACTAATCCCTTGTGAGTTGCATCTTTGCAAATATTTTCTACCATTCTGTGGATGGTGTTTTCATTTAGTTTATAGTTTCCTTTGCTGTGCAAAAGCTTTTAAGTTTAATTGGTCCCATTTGCTTATTTTTGTTTCATTTTCATTACTCTAGGAGGTGGATCCAAAAAGAATGAAATCATGCCGTTTGCAGCAACACAGATGGACCTAGAGATTATCGTACTAAGTGAAGTCAGTCAGACAGAGACAAACATCATATAATATCACCTATATTAGAATCTTTAAAATGATACAAATGAACTTATTTGCACAACAGAAACAGACTCACAGACATAGAGAACAGATTTGTGGTTACCAAAGGGGTAAGGGGGGAAGGGATAAATTAGGAGTTTGGAATTAACAGATACACACAACTATATATAAACTAGATAACCAACAAGGACCTACTATTAGCACAGGGAACTCTACTCAATACTCTGTAATAACCTACATGGGGAAACAGTCTGAAAAAGAATGGATACATGTATACGTATACCTGAATCACTTTGCTATACACCTGAAATTAACACAACATTGTAAATCAACTGTACTCCAATATAAAAGAAAAAATTTTAAAGAACGCTATTTACGATATGGCTGCCTTACTATGAGCGTAATCATGTATTGTTTGGAGGCCTTCCTCTCATACATCTTAATATAAAGGGGGTTTGATGCCAGCAGGTTTTTTTTAACCTCAGCCTACGAGGCGTCTCAGGAGCAGCCCATCCGGGGCAGTGGTTTTGCTAACACTATCTTGCCAGGAGCCAGCGAGCAGGGAAGACTCCCCAGGCTGCCCTCTGGTTTCTGGCCGAGCAGCCGAGGGACGCGTGCCTGCCAGGGCCTGCGGCGGGAGCCCATCGTGTCTCCAGGGGCCGCCAGATTGAAGGCAGCTCGTCTTTCCGGCCTCTGACCGGACGCCAGGCACGGTGTCACCAAGCCCGTATAAAAGCGAGGGGCAGACACAGTCCAGGCGCGCTGGGGACACGGGAGGACACCTGCCTAAAGCAGCTGCGCCGACCGGCCCGGACAGACCTCAGAGTAAGCCTGGGTGATGCGACCACGGGGCTGGGCCGTCCGTGGGATGTGGGAGCCAGGGCCGCACACTTGCGTCTTCTGGGAATTTAACTTTGTTAGCAGCTTCTGCCATTCAGCCTTCCGGTGACAAAGCCCGGGATGGAGACCGAGCCGCCGGCCCCCTCCCCCTTCCTCCCACCCCCGCCGACTGCGGGGACTGTTTCCACTGCCCGCTGCTGGCTTTCTGGTGCCCCTTGGCTGGCTGGCTGGCTGTCCGTTGTTTCTACTCCGTGAGGGTTTGAAGGGTTGCACTGCAGGGCTGGTCTTCCCGAGAGTAAAAGCTCTGATACCCCGTGTCTCTGGGAAGCCCTGCAAGGAGAACAGCCCACCTCACCTTAAAACATCAACTTTTCCCTCGGTCAGAATGAGTCCAGCGCCAACCCCTGGTCCCTCCCAGAGGCAAAACCCTTGAGTGGATGCACTCCAGCCCCACACACAGTCGCCCACGTTTTCACTCTTTTTCTTTTTTTTTTTTTCGTTTTCATTCTTTTCGTTCACCGGCAGCACGGCCAGCAAGGATTCGGCCCCTGGGGGATAAACTGCGGCATTTCTAAGTCCTCTGGTCTACGGGGAGCCCCCTGGGAGGGACAGGAGGCTCTCCAAGATCAGCAAGGGGTCTGACCCAGGCTCCTTCAAATTACTGCCGCTGCCCTGGGTCTTGGAGTGTGTGGGATTTTGCCTTTAAGAGCAGAGTCTATTACCCACAGCCCTCTGGCTCTCTTGAAAGTAAGCCTCACTGGCCTTCAAAGCCAGACATTCTGGGGGTTCATTTTCCTGGTGCAGGACCCCCAAGCTGGAGAGCTAACTGTGGGGCTCAGACCCCTTGCTCCTTGGGGAGAACGTCTGTGATTGTGAAATCCCTCCCATTGGTGGGTTGCAGACCCGAGGGTGTGGGTCTTGACTACACTGTGTCTCCACCCCCCCTACCTGGCTGGTGGTGGTTCCTTCCGTATATCCTCAGTTGTGGAAGGCCCTGCCAGTCTTCTGGTCACCCTCACTGACAGCTGCCCTGTGAGTAGTTGGAATTTGCACACATGCTCACAAGAGGAGGTGAGTTCAGGGTCTTCTCCACCATCTTGACTCCTTCCCATCACTGCTAATTTTGGAGTTGTTAACAGCCTCCTTTCATGGAGTTCACTCATTTCTTTATTTGCTCTGCAAATACACATGTGTATCCTGGTGCCACAGGGGGCCTGTGGTCACCTGGAGACACACCGAGGCCCATGGGACCCAGAGGAGGGGCCCTGCCTGATGGTCAGGGGAGGCTGGGGTCCTCAGAGTGTGGACATGACAGCAGAGTAGGGCTCATCCCTGGAGGCTGGGGAGGGGCTACATTCCAGGACGAGGGACAGACAGCCACGCAGAGTCACACAGAGTGAGGAGGGGTCTCCCCTCACGCCCATGGCATTCTGCAATTTCACTGTCACAGTAGACCCTGTCCCCAGCTGGGCTGCACTTGCTCCCAGATCCAGCCTGTCCCCACCTCCTTGGTGAGAACATGGTGAAGACAGCCCAGCCCCACGTGCCAGGGTGAGGACCAAAATAAACGATGGCCCTGAAAGATGGGTTCACGGCAGGCTGTCCCATCCCGCGGGCTCCTGGCGTGGAGGGCAGTGACCAGGAGGAGGGTGGCTCGCCCCGCGGCTCGGACAGGACAGCCCTCCCCACCGTTCCCCGCCTCCCCCGCCCTCCTGCCCAGACCCTCCCTGCCAGCTTCACCCTCCGCCCTTGAGGCCTGCAAGTGTCTTTTTTGTTTCTCCTTCAGAATCCACAGCAGGTGCAGGCTTGGCGCTTTGGGGTTAGTCACGCAGCCACATAAACCCCGACCCAACAAGCCAGCAGCCTCGGAGATTTAAAGTTGTTTTAAGGGATCTGCTGCCGGTCTCCAGGCTCTGTTTCTTCTTTAGTTTTTGTAAGCATCCTGCACCTCAGTGTGGAGGACTGGCCTCCCTAAGAAGCTTTATGACTGCGAAGCGGGCAGCTCATCATTCTTCCTCTCTCATCCCGGGCTCCTGCACCAGCGCCATCTCCTTCTCCCACACTGCGCCCTGGGTCCAGCTCTGGCCACAGATGTGAGCAGCTGTCCCTATGGCCAGCCCTCTGTCTCGAGGGTCAACCAGTGTCCAGAGCACGGAAGTTGCTCCCCAGTACTCACACCCATGCACACAGGCACACGTGCACACGTGCACACACATGCAGCGTGTGTTGACAGGTTGGCACTGGGCCCCTTCTTCGTTAGAAGACGTGGACTAGCCTCATGGGCTAGATGCCGTGCAGGTGGAGCAACAGAGGAGCCAGCGCTGTGGGGCTGAGGGCTGGGCCTCCCCCGCCGCTGCCCCCCCCACTCCCCCTCTGCCAGCAGGGAGCAGCCTGGTTGGCGCTTCAGTGCACGGCCTGAGGTTTTAACAGCCCCCAACTCTACATGAAAAACAGAAGCTCATTCTGTCCCCAGAAACTTACCTTGATCTCGATTTCTAATTAAGCTGGAGGTGCCCTCCCAATGATCTCGGCTGGTTTCAGGGGTCCGCTGGGGTCCTGGAATCTCCCACCGGGCTTCTCCTGACCCAGTGTCCACCTGTGTGTTCTGAAACATGGGGTCTTGATAGAACACGTGGGGTGCAGCCAGGCCAGCAGATCAGGCTGTGACTGCCGTTGAACAGACAGTTTGTCACTCATGGTCCCCAGAGGAGGGGGCACGCCCCACCCTGCATGGCCTCCCGGGGAGCGGCAGGGTCGGCTGGGGGGGGCAGGGAGAGAGGGGGCTGTGATTTCCATGGGAAGGCCCAGGTGAGGCAGGGCAAGCTGAGGAATTCCAGTGGCCCGGGCTGCAGGGCTGTCCCTGGTTTCTGGTACCTGGTCCTGGGTGATGAGGGCAAGTGGATCGTGGCCCGGAGTGTGGCAGCCCACAGAGGGAGCCTCTGGATTGGTTGGGGTATGTTTGAAAAGGCACCCAGGAGGCAGGAAGCCCAGGCACAGCACTGGGACGCCCAGAAGAAGGCGTATCGGGGTCATGTGTGCAGGGTAGACGCTAGGGCCCCGAGCTTTACAGAAGCTGGAAACCTGGTTACGCACTGAGGTGCTGGAAGGTACCACAGGCTGAGGCAACAAACATTGAACGTCTCCATCCTGAAGGCTGGACTCCAGGAACCAGGCGTGGGCAGCGGGGTCCCCTGAGGCCTCGCTCCTTGCCGTGTGGACGGCCACCTTATCCCCGGGTCTTCATGGGGCGCCCCTCTGTGCGTGTCTGTGCCCTGACCTCCTCTTCCTATAAGGACCCCAGCTCTACTGGGTCAGGGCCACCCTAGTGACCTTTTCTAGACTTAATTACCTCCGTCACGTTCTGCAGTCCTGGGGGTTGGGACCACCTAGGACTTGGAGGACACGGTT
>NW_006797916.1:2367951-2398992 GCF_000442215.2 Lipotes vexillifer | reverse complement strand
GTTCAGCAACAGCTCAGGGGGCTCAGGAAGGGACACCTGCCACGTGGAGCCATATGAATTGCTAGCCGTCCTCACCCGAGACCACCCGCATGAAACATCCAAAGACCCAAAATGGGATTTGCCATCAGCTGCTATTTCCTCTAATACAGGAAACAGTTCCACAAGGTGGCAGGGCCACTGGTCTTAGACAGGCCATGAGGGGTTGACAGTCCAACTCCCCAAAAGGGTGTACAGGGTGCCTGGGAAATGTCTGGGGCCAAGCCAACTTCTTTATTGTCAACAAGCTGGTTTCATGTGCTCTCGCACCAACACAACATAAAGTGACTGAGGTCCTGTAATTCTCCTTTATCCAGAAAATGAGTAAAAGCTACACCTTGAAGAATCCGGCAAGGGTGTCCTACGATGCTGGAGTGATAAAGATGTTTTGGGAGAAAAAAATCGAGCTTCACACTAAACAGCTGCAGAACGAGGACATAAGGATCCGCAGGAGTGCCCTGGACAGGTGAGTGCAGTGCCAGCGACCTGGGGGCACAGAAACACACCTGCACCAGGGTTTCTCAGCCCTCAGGATGCAGGCGTCCACAGACCCCACCACCACCACCCGCTTCCTCTCCCCAGATCAGTGTCACAGGAGAAATGGGTACGAAACACTGAACACCAGCCACGTTAACTCAGCTTCAGAATCACATCATTGAATCACTAGTGGCAGAGAGGAACACCCCATCCCTCCCTCCCCCCATCCCTCCTTCACCCCCTCCCTCCATCACCCCATCCCACCATCACCCCATCCCTCCATCACCCCGTCCCACCATCACCCCGTCCCTCCTTCACCCCCTCCATCCCTCCATCACCCCATCCCTCCATCACCCCGTCCCACCATCACCCCCTCCCTCAATCACCTTATCCGTCCTCACCCCGTCTCTCCATCACCCCATCCGTTCATCCCCACTCTCCTGAGGGTCTTGTAGGAAGTTGTCACCCAGGGTTAGTCTGGCTTTGTCTGTTTTCTGACAGTTGTTCCCACTGAGTTCAGGATAAACCATCCCCCCATCCCTCCATCACCCCGTCCCACCATCACCCCATCCCTCCATCCCCCCATCCCTCCTTCACCCCCTCCAACCCTCCATCACCCCATCCCTCCATCACCCCGTCCCACCATCACCCCGTCCCACCATCACCCCGTCCCTCCTTCACCCCCTCCATCCCTCCATCACCCCATCCCTCCATCACCCCGTCCCACCATCACCCCCTCCCTCAATCACCTTATCCGTCCTCACCCCGTCTCTCCATCACCCCATCCGTTCATCCCCACTCTCCTGAGGGTCTTGTAGGAAGTTGTCACCCAGGGTTAGTCTGGCTTTGTCTGTTTTCTGACAGTTGTTCCCACTGAGTTCAGGATAAAACAACGTGTCCCTTCTACTCCTTCTCGCACATTTGCTTGACTTGCAGATACAAAGCCACCCCTTTCTTTACTGGGGGGACTCCAGGGGCCTGTGAGTGCTGAGGGCGTCTCCCTGAGCTCAGGAGTGACCGCTCGTGGACAGCTAAGACAGCGTATTAGCACCTAGACAAGGATTCAAGTGGCCAGAAACCTCCAAAGTGGGCGTAGCCTTAGCCCCCAGATAGTACCAGCAGCTGCCGCCCTGGGAGCTGGGCTGGAAAGGAGGATTCTGGGGGGCTGCGGCGGGACCAGGCTTGCACTGACCTTGTGAGCAGCCAGAGGTCTGGTTGGCGCGCTGGCCGCCCCCCACCTGTCATCCAAGGCTTCTGGCCATTCGGCACAGGCATAGGGGCCATGACGTCTCCTGTCCTCATGGTGAAGCCCCCAGAGCTGGTCACTGAACCCACCTGGCCTCCAGGGGCAGGGGTCCTGCACGGAACCCTCGCACGAAGGGTACCCCCCACCCCAGGCTCCCTCCTGGGTCTCCGTGGCCTTGTCCCTGTCTTTCATGTGTCATCAGGCCCTGGGATGTTCTGGGTCTTTGGCCCATGGGGGCAGGTCCCAAGAGTGGGCCACAGGTCAGCACCGGCCCGGTTAGTCACCGAGGTCCTGGACTGCTAGGGGCCGGACTGGGGAAGGGGGTGACATCTTTGCCTCTCTGGAAAGAAGTGGCTGTTATGGAGCCTCGGACCCCCGCCAGCCCACACCTTACTCCTGGCCGGCAGCAGCTCTGGGCCACGTCCCCATGGCCACCACAGCCTGGTAAAGGGCAGGAGCGTGGCCGCGGCGCAGGGCCCGGCTGTCCCAGCCTCTCCACGCCACGGGCTGCTGGGCGGCGCCCTCCTCACCTAGGTCCCTGAGCACTGGGACAGGCGTCTGCGGGGACTCTCGTTACCAGTCTGCCCGCCAGCCCTGGAGGTCAGTCCAGGCCAGGCGCCCCCCAACCTGCCTCTCTCCAAACCAAACCACATGCTCACATGTGGCCCACAGGCAGGTGTGACCCCTTGGCCAGGCCGTTCCCGCCCGGGGGCACTCCGTGTGTTGTGCTGCGGTCACTGCAACAGGCCACCTTCCCAGGAAGGGACAGCCCAAGGGGCCGGCGTGAGGGCGCATCCAGGCCTTGGGAGCACAGGTGACTGCAGTGAAGGGCACATCCCCAGGTGTGAGTTCAGGACGCAGCTGGACCCCCGCTTTCCCTTCCGGGAGGAGCCCGAGTGAGACCCTCCGTGGCAGGCGAGGCCTGAAGCACAGGCACCAGCTGGCAGGGAGGGGGCAGCTTAGCTCGCACGCGGCCAAGGTGCTAACAGACAGGCCCAGCTGACCCCAGCCCTCCCTGAGCCCAAACGGTCGCCTGCCCCAGGCTCCGCAGCGAGTGGGCTCGGAAGCTGGAGAGGAGGAACCAGATGATGCTGAGAAGCCAGGAGGCGCCCCCGGGCCCACCCCGCCCAGCACCCCTGACCAGCCCGCAACCTGAGGCCCAATCTGCTTCCCCCGACGGCCCCGCCGTGGCCCCCGCGCCAGCAGAACCGCTTTGCGGTTTTGCGTCTCTAGCGTGATGCAAGCGCCCAATAAAATCTAAGATAAGTGGATGTTTTGTGCACATTTTTCTTCATATCTATAAAATGTACACAGATTAAAAGCGACAGTGATGCTACTAACTTACAACAAGCCCCAGAGAGAAGCCACTGGGCTGCAGGGGCTCGTGCAAATTTAAACACAGTTTCATTCACCTTTGATCAAAATGTGTACAAAAGCTCAGCCTCAGGATGATGCCTGACGTGAAGGTATGTAAAGCATGTGCTTTCCCAAAATTCCTTTACACTCTTTACTCATTACCCGGAACATCTCAGGAAGCTAAGCAGTCTTGTCCTCACAGTAAGAAATTTCACTCGGGTTTGGAGGCACAAATCTCCTAAGTCCACAGAGGCCATTCGAGCCGGGATTCGGTGCTTCGGGCTCAGTCGTGTCCCCCCCCGAGCCCCCCAGCGGGGGCTGTGACCACCGCAAATGGGCAGGAGGGCCGAGCATGCAGCAGAGGCCGGGCCGCAGCAGGAGGACCTGGTCTGTCTCATCTCCTGATGAGGCCCAGACACCAGCCGGTGCCTGACCCTACTCCGCCAGCCTGCCTGTGTGCGCCCAGCAGTGGCCACTGCGGTCCCTCGTTGGCGTTGCAGGATTGCCGGTATGGGGCTGGGGTCTAGCTCACGTCATCTCTCCAGACTGAGTAACAGGGAAGGACAAATCTGACTCCATATTGGGTCTGTTTCTTTAACTTTTGTATCTTATTGCTTTTGCTACAAGTTAATCACTAAAACCTGAAATATACAGGGTAGCCCATTCTCAAGGCTCTGACCTTTAAGGGTACAACACTTTTCATTCATATAAAGAGAAAAATTTGCAGGACAGAGAATACCACTTGTCTTGTTGGAGGTTTACAGGAGCATCGTGACCTGACCTAGGTGGACAGCTGCAAGAACAAAAGATGCTGACACCAAGAAGTCTGCAACAACCAGCCACGCCCCTCCCCTTTTAGTATAAGAGAAGGCTGAATTCTGACTTGGGTGAGACAGTTCTCTGGGACATGCATCTACCATCTCCTCGGTCTGCCAGCTTTCCTAATAAAGTCCCTATTCCCTGCCCCAGCACCTGGTCTCTCAATTTATTGGCCTGTCGTGCAGCCAGCAGTACAAGCTCGGACTCGGTAACAATTGGGTTTGGATTCTGTTTTGTTCTGACCATCTGGTCCAGTTGGCAAGCAGAGGGGAAGGAGCATGGGTTCACCAGTTTTGGGAGCCTCTCCAGAGACTTAACCAGACAAAAAACGTTGACACCAATGGCCACGTGACACCCTGTGACATCCACGTGACATCCTGTGCTGAACACAGATGCCTTGTAGGGCGTTTCCAGAGCTGACCACACAGAGTGGAAAGGCAAGCGAAAGTCCAGCAGGAAAGGTGCAGAACCTGACACAAAGCGTGGATGCTCAGCTCCCCAAATGGCCCAGTGGAGAGAAGCTAGCAAAGGGCCCTTACGACACCAACTTGCAAACACATGTTCCTTGGGTCACCTCGTGGGCTGTCCGTCATTGCTCGTGACTCAGGACATTCCATTGATAAACATGCTGGGAATGTGGTGATTAATTGCCCTAAAAATAGTTGGAGAACAAAAGTCCGTCACTAAGACTCATAAAGCCCCAGGCTGCTGGAAGGTAATTTCATCTGATGATGTGCTTAGAGCTGTCAACACTGATAAACAGAGCCATCAGCTTGGACCGTTTGGGGTGGAAGGGCGTGTTGGTGCAGCAGCCCTAGTTGTGAGGCTGTGCACAATCTGTGTCCTCACTGCCTGTCATGCTGTGGTCACTCTGCAGGGACCCAGTGACCTTCCCTTCGTGGCAAAAGCCAAAATGGCGCATGGAGACAAGGCTCTTCACCAACCACATCTACCCTCTTTATCGCTGATCTTGGCCTCAGGCGAAGCCGAGCTAGACCCTGAGGTCGGAAGGCACTCGGTGAGGGAGAGGGCGCTGCAGTGAGGGCAGGCAGGACCCCAGCCCCAGGGGCCCACGTGAGGGCTCAGGACCGAGCTCTCCTCACACCTGGCTCTTCTGTAATTTTCCACGTGTGCAGAGCATGTTTAGGGGCTGAATTCCAACAGAATATCCACTCTTTGCTCTTCTGGAGGAGAATCTGAGACACAGAGAAGTGGGGATGGGGCCCCAGCCACGCAGCCTGGGGAAGGGAGCCTTTGTCTTCCCTCCACAAGCCTTCGCCCGTTCCCGGCGTCGGGAGTAACTGAGGGAAGGGCCGTGATGGCGGAGGGTGTGGGGTCACCCGGGCTGCCTGATGTGAGGGGCGCCCCTGAGCCCGGGGCACTCCCACCCTCAGGTTGGGCACAGACACCTGCTCCCAGCGGGTCTATGCGGGCACCTGCCGCTCTTGGGCCTCCACGGGGCACCTGGAGTCCGTCCACTGTGCCCATCAGCTCTTCCCCAAAACAGCATCGCCGCTCAGGTCTGACGTTCATCCTAGCACAGCAGGATAACTCCCAGTGGCTAGTTGGGTTTTTTCCTGCTGTATCGCGGAAGGGTTTCCGAAACGCACACCACGTTTTGCCGAACTCATTAAGGCCGAGCAGAGCCGCGCGCTCTGAAGAGTAGCCGTGACCCTGAGTCCACGGCTGCCCGTCCTCCAGAACCGAGCTGGGGTCGGGCAGTCAGGTGACGGTCCGGCAGAGCCTCGTCGGGCCGCCAGGGCCCCCGGCTTGCTGTGCTCTTCCTCACCCGTGGGTCCCTTGCTGCGCCTGCGTGGGACTCAGTCCCAGTTCCGGCAGGAACCACAGCCCGCAGCCCAGGAATTCCTGACACCTGTGGTCAAGCATCTTAATGTTCCTGCCGGGAGAGCACAGGGAAGTCTCCTCTCAGTGCATGTGAGAGGATCTGGCTGGCAGCGAGCTACAAAGAGCGCTTCCACTCTTCAGAGCTACTCGGACCCGGGCCCTGCGGACAAGGGACTGAGGGGCTGTCATCGTGGGAGGTGAAGCCGCCCACGCAGGGCTGGCCTCCGAGTTGGAGACCCCGTGGTTCGAGACCCCACGGGCGGCACCCACGGAGGCTCCCTGGAGGAGGGTCCCCCCTGCAGATCAGTGATGCTGGGACTTGCCAAACCAAGAACAGGGCTCATTAAACAAGACAGTTAGTCATCCTTAGCGGTGGCTGCCCGTGTACCATTTCTCTTTCCTTCAGCACATGCCTTGTAAGAATAAGAGCGTTTCTCAGCCTAGGCAAAATTAAGCGACTTAACGAAAAGGTGTAAAGATTCCTTGACACCAATTAATGCTGAGTCCTTCTTTGAATGCGCCCAGTTACCCCCGAATTCCTGGGAGAGCAGGTCTGTGTGAACAAGACTCGCATCGAGCAGGTGACTCTACTTCTGGGGGGACACCAGCATCCTGGGGACTGTCCCCCAACCCCGTCCTGAGGGGCCCCTTTCTCGCAGTGTCATTTGCCTGCTTCTCTATCCTCTTAAAATGGAAGTTCCCTCCAAGGGCTCAAGAGGTTCGAGCTAAACATCAGGGCTGCGTCACCTCCCTCCCAAAGACCAGCACCTGGGCGCCCTGTGCATGAGGCTGAGTCTGAGTCTGCGTCCGGGAGACACGCGCCCCTCGTCTCTCTGACGCCAGGTAAGCCCAGGTCCCCAGCAGACACTCCTGATGATGTGACCACAAATCCCCACCTTGTCCAACTGATCACTTCTAGAAAGCTGACAAGGGGGACTTGCTCATCTGTCACCACTTATATGTCCATTAGACAACATCCCTTTTTCAAGCGGGTTCTTCCTTGTGACTGGCGTGGTTTGGTTAGACTCTGCCTCTCACGAGTGCAGAAAGCAGGATAATGTTTCATTTTCCCTTTGCCACCAATATTCAAAATGAAAAGTTGGCTTAATATCGACCTTGGATCTATTTCTCAGGCTTTCTATTGAGTATCACCATGGATTCATGGATTTACGTAGACTGGATGCAGTCAGTCAACTCTGAGCATCACTTTAGATGCTTGAATTGTCACAGATTTGACCAGTGGGACCTTTTCAAAGGATTTTCCACTCATCTTGAAAGTTCCCTTGCTTTCTGAAACAACAAAAGGTCCTAAGCTTGTGTGTACCGCAGCTGCCCTGGAACAGAAAATGAATAAACAAATTGTGGTACATTCAACAGTGAAATAATAGGAATAAAAAGTAACAAACTGCGGATACGTGCACCAAAGTGGCACGTGTGGTGAAAGGAGATTGGGGTGTAATAAAAACGTGCCCATCCTGCAGGTGACATCCCAGAAGGGGCAGAGAGAGTCATGGTGAAAGCGGGACTCCGGTCCCCTCCAGGCAGGGAATCATCTCTGAGCAGCTCAGGGGCCGAGTGGGGGTGGAGATGCTCCAGATCTCGTTCGGGTGGAGGTTATATGACACACAATCCTCATGGCGCATGGAGCTGACCCTTGGATCGTGCACTTTATTGCATGTGAATTTCATCCCAGTAGAAAAGGTTTACAGTGAAGGCTCAGGTGCACCCCACCTCTGCTGCTGACCGGTGGCGGGGGGGGGGACATCCCATCTGAAGGGATGCATTGCCCCCAGGGAGAGGCCACTCCACCCCCAGGGAGGGCAAGTGCTGGGCCCTGATGGGGGCGGGGGTGCTTATCCCACCCAGGGGTCGCGGGTCGCGGGTCTCATGCGTTGCCCACCAGGATCCAGTGTCCCTCTCCTCCCAGTCGGACCCTGACCTGGGCCGGTGCACCTGGGACGGCTGAATGGCCCTTGGTCTCAGGATGGGGGAGGGGAGGGTCCTCCTGGCTTCACACGCGGCCTTTGACTGACGGCGCCTCGTCCAGCCACTGCACTGTCCGCACACCATCCACCAGCCCTACTGTCCCTGCCTCACCTGGTCTGCGCCTGCCAGCATTCACTTCCTGGACCCCAGCCCACAGCAAGCACTTGTGGGGTCCCCTGGTCCTGGGATGGAAATGCCACGAGGGGTGGGTCCTCACCGCCAGGGCCAGGGGCCTGGGCTGTGGGATCCCAGGGGCAGACGGGGGCCCCATCAGAGCAGGGTGAAGGCTGCTGCCAGGGGGCCTGGAAGACGGGAGGTCGGCAAGGCTGTGCAGGGGAGACGTGGGGCCGTGGCCAGTCCCTGAGTGGCTCTGGAGACGTGTTCAGGTGAGCAAGGGGCCGGGCCTTACACTCGTGCAGAGGGCGAGGTCCAGGCCAGGGCGGCAGTCAGAGAGGGACGACGGGGGAGGGGCAGCCCTGCACTGGCCCCGCCCAGGGAGCAGTGCATGACGGGGGCTGGGCGTGCAGCCCAGTGGTCACTGCGTCCCCCATCAGCTGCTGCAGAGAAGGCCGGTGTAAGCAGATTAATAACCCAGTCTAGAGCCAAACCAAGGGCTATAAATAGACTTTTCCCAACCTGGAGAAGACAGAGACTTTGTGCAGAGTACAGTGTTTTGTGAGCTGCCAACTGTTCAGGGCCATCTGATTCGTGCTGTTGTCAGCAGGACAATGCTGCCCCCGATATCCACGTCCAAATCCCCAGAACCTGTGCATTATGTGACCTTCATACAAAGCGACTTCTCAGATGTAATTAAGTTAGGGCTCTTGAGATGGGGGATTATCCTGAGTTATCCAGATGGACCAATGTCATCACATGGGTCCTTATAAAAGGGAGGCAGCTCACTATCTCAGAGGGATGTCCGCACCCTGTGTTCATTGCAGGATTATTTACAATAATGGAAATAATCGAAGTGTCTGTAGACAGATGAATGGATATAGAAGATGGGTTATAAATGTATACATATGAGTATTCAGCCATGAGAAGGAAATCCTGCCATTTGTGACCTTGAGGACACTACACTAAGTGAGATAAGCCTGACAGAGAACAACAAGTAACATATGATCTCACTTACATGTGGAATAGAGGAAAACCATGGTAGAAACAGAGAGTAGAACGGTGCTTGCCAGGCACTGTGGGGAGGGGAAATGAGGAAATATTGGTACAAACTTCTAGTTCTAAGATTAACAGGCTCTGGGACCTAATGCACAGCGTGGTGACTCTAGCTAACAGGACTGTACTGTATCCGTGAAAGTGGCTAAGAGAGTAGAGCTTAAATGTTATCACCACAAAAAAAACATGGTACCATGTGAGGTGACGGAGGTGTTAGCTAACCTTATTGTGGAATCATTTTGCAACACATACACATATCAAATCATCACCTTAAACTTATACAATGTTATATGTCAATTACATCTCAATAAAGCTGGAAAAAAAAGGAGGGAGGCAAGAAGGTCAGAATCAGAGAAGATTAGAGGGTCAACGGGAGAGGGATGCAGTGGCCTCTGGGATCTGGAAAAGGCAGATTCTCCCTGGAGCCTCCAGAAGGAACCGGCCCTGAGTACACCTTGATTTTAGCTCCGTGGGACCCCCTCTGCACTGCACGACGTGAGTCCCACTCCAGGGCTGTAAGAAAATGAATTTGAGTTGTTTTAAGCCAGAAAGTTTGTGGTGATTTGTTACAGAAACTACATCATACCAACTAGTGCGCTTCACCTGCGCCCGCCCAGGTGGGGAAACTGGCTACAACGCATGGGGTGGAGAAGACCAGGAGAGCATTTCAATCGTGGGGCAACAAGGAGAGATGCCTTGAGGAACAGTGGAGGTGGAATCGCAGGCCTGCGTGTGACGCGGGGCGGGGAATGGTGCCCAGGGGCGGGGTGCGTGGAGAGGATCGCCCACCTAGAAGGTCCTCTGAGCAGGGGGGCCGAGGGGCCGTCCCCGCAGGTCTGGAAGCCGAGGACGTGGGGGCAGGCGGTGGCGCTGGCCTGATTCCGGCTCCTGGATGCATCTCTCCCTGGAGGTGCATCTGTGGGCCACGCATGGGCGCAGCTCATCCTTCAGGGGTAATCGACTTAGAAACACGTTTCAGAAAATCCATAAACAAAAGCAGTTATTCCTGCACACAGAGGGGAGAAAATACAATGGGCCGTTTTCCCAGCTCTGCACAGAGACCCTCCCGGCGGGTGGCCAAGCCTCCAGCGCACCCACCCCTCGGATTCAGCCCAACCCCCTTCGCAGCACAAGCTCAGGGGACTCCTGCCCTGAGGACCTACCCACCCCCCAGCGCCCCCAGAGATCCAACAGAGACATTCACCATGAGACCTGAGGACAGGTGATGTGGAAGAACACGGAAGCTTGAACTTTATCAGGATGAAGCGACAACACAGGGCTTGGGGCTCCGAAAGCCAGGCGTGAGGGTGTCTGTGAAAAGCCATAGCGCATCTCCCTGCTTGCATTGCAGGCCCCAGAACAGAGACCTGCCCTCCCCGCCAGGATCCTTCTTGGGTTAATCCCGATTCAGGTGAGAGGACCCGACTTCTAGTTCACGTGCTGGTAGGGGTGCTACCTGGGAAGGACCTCAAGGGAGCCGCTGAGCATAGGAGCTCCCACCCAGGACAGCCCCATCTGTGGATGAGAAGGCAGAGCACGGAGTGGCCGGGCCAGGGGACAGTGGCCCTGGGTCAAGAATGCCGGTGGTCACCGGGTGGACGGCCACCTGGGAAGGCTTGACTCCTCTTATCTCCCCACGTGTGGGTTTATCGGCTTCTCCGAGGGTCTAGCCACCCAACACCAGCCCATGCGATTCACCCCCGACTGCAGCCCTGCATGAACGCCCCGAGTGCCCCCCCTTGCAGCCCTGATCATCTCGAATCCTTTGAAGCGCAGGTGCGTGATTTCCTGCCCAGCACCCAGGCTGGGCAGCTCATGGCTGCAGCTTTGAAAGACACGCTCAGAACGATGCCTAAGAAAGCAGGGCATCGCCAGAGAGGCCCCCATGAAAGGCACTGAGCCGGCCCAGGAGCCCAGAGGAGCCGTGACCTCACTGAGACCAGCACAAGCGTCCCGGACTGCTGACACTCCTGGGAGCCACAGCACAGGGCACGAACAAGAACCGCCACGCCCTGGAGCAAGGGCCACAAGGGGACGAAAATGGAACTAAAATGGACCCGACAAGCAGCAGACCAGCCTCCTCACCAGTCAGGGCAAAACTCAAGCTCTGAAGGAAGGAAGTGGATTCTCGGCCCCAAACCTGGCCACCATCAGCAGCGTCAGGACCCCAGGACGGGTCGCCAAGGAAACAGAGATATGTCAGTATTTTGGCTGTTAAAGACTACACCCCAAATCCCATTTTGTATTATCTAGAGAGAACTGCTGGATACTGCTGGATAACGCAGAGAAGAAACTTGAGGAAAAAAACTGCAGACGTCCCAGGAAGAGGTTCTTAACCTTCTGTCTCTGGGAGCTAGAATTTTTTTTTTTTTAATTAACTTATTTATTTTTGCTGTGTTGGGTCTTCGTTTCTGTGTGAGGGCTTTCTCTAGTTGTGGCGAGCGGGGGCCGCTCTTCATCGCGGTGCGCGAGCCTCTCACTGTCGTGGCCTTTCTTGTTGCGGAGCACAGGCTCCAGATGCGCAGGCTCAGTAGTTGTGGCTCACGGGCCTAGTTGCTCCGCAGCATGTGGGATCTTCCCAGACCAGGGCTTGAACCCGTGTCCCCTGCATTGGCAGGCAGATTCTCAACCACTGCGCCACCAGGGAAGCCCTGGGAGCTAGAATTTTTTGTTTACTTTCATAATGAAAATGGACCAAGTAGTTCAAATCACAAATACACAAATACTAATGGTATTAGTATTAATACTACAAATAGTAATGGTATTAGTGGTTCAAATCACAAATACTAAGTGTGCAGTTCTTGCGAGGCCCCCGGAGCAGCAGCTCCTCCCAGAAGAAAGCCCACACCCCGTGTCTAAAGTCACATTTCCTGGGAAAGGAAGCAACATGGCCCTCTGTCCCACGCACTCCACTCAAGGCCACGCGGGGGTCAGGGCACACTCACCAGCCCCTTTCTGACTAGAGCTGTATAACTTTCTAGAAGGGAATGCCAGACTGCCCTAGCGGGTGAGAACATCTGGACTACAAAACAGATGTGTTTCCTAATTGACAATGAAAATTAATCAATAGTCAATCCAAGAAAGAAATAGAAAATTTTACTCTAGCCAACCTCAGGATTATAACTGCAGAGAGCCTTTCAGAAAGCTCTGGGGAGTGCTCTGCCCATTAGAAATCAAAGCCCATTTACATAAGGTCTTGAGACAGGGTTATGCATCAAATGACATATTATTGACGGTTTACGTAATCCAGACCTGCACGTACAGAGTGAGTAGTGGGGCACAGGTCCTTGTGGGCCCTCACAGGATTAGGAAGGAAGCTTCCCTCCTAAGGAGATCTGGTTGACGCAGACGCACAGCACACACTAAAGGGGAGGGAGGCACAGCACACACTAAAGGGGAGGGAGGCACAGCACACACTAAAGGGGAGGGAGGCGACCCAAACGGGCGAGGAAACGTTCTTGTTTAAAGTTTTTCTCATCTTGCCGTAAAATATGAATTTTATTTCATCATAATGAGAGTCAACAGTCTGCTGTCTAATCTTTCAACTAAGAGAACAGGTGATGAAAAGATGGGGCAGCTCACACCCGATGCAGCCCAGCCGCCCCCATCCTCGGGGGGGGGCACCAGCTAGTCAGGTTCGGCCAGATCAAGCCCCCTGCCCTGCCTGTGGTCCCCTGAACCTGCTCTGGAAACAGGCTGAGGAGAGGAGGGGTTTGTGTCCCCGGCCGTGAGGATATGGCCTCTCCCTAGAGGGCGAGAAATCAGGAAATTGTTCACACTTTAAGTACCCCATCTTTGCTTGAACTAATAGCAATTACATTTGAAACGTGTCTGCCTTAAGTCCTCCTGGCCCAACGTGGTCACTCAGGCTGCACAGGGGCTGGGGCGCCGGCTGCCCTGGATTTGAGCTCCAGGCTCGCCCTTGGCGTTTTATCCAGTGTCCGCGAGCCTGAACTTCCCTTGACCGCGCACTCACATAGCCCGCACGCCGGGGGGGGGGGGGGGGGGGGGGCATGGGGGGCGCACAGGTCAAGTGTGGGTATTGCTCTCGCTTTCATCGTATTCCTGAATCTTAATTCTGAATGAATTATTAAGTAATTAAATGAGTTTTAATTATTTGTGAAACCGTGTGCTAGTGATGCTGACGATGGGTGGAGTTTGCTGGGTTTTAAGGAACCTTCTGATTAAACAGTAAACAGTTAAAGCAGTTAAAACAGCGGCAGAGCCTTCCCGCCATCCCCATCGCAGGGCTGAGCTTCCCGCCAGCGGCCACTCGGGGGCGCCGCAGGACTACGCGGGCGGCCGGGCGGGGGCTGGAGGAGGGGCCGGAGCTGGGGGCGGGGGCCTGGGGCGGCAGGAGACCGAGGGGCTGGGGAAGGGTGGGAGGGATGGGGCTGGGCTGGGAGTTGGGGAGGGTGCTGGGAGTGCCTACTGAGAACCCCCGGACCCGGAGGCGCTGCAGCCCCCCCCTTATGCCATCCGTGATGCCTCCCTCTCCCCACTCCCTGTTTGGAGGACCCTAGCGCTCCCCACATTTTCTGCTTCCGGCTGGTGTGGACCTTACTGAGGTCCCCTTGTGCTCACACCTAAGGGGACCCCGCTCTTCGCAGGTTCCTAGGGTGAGGGGTGCTGAAGACCCAGAGGGGCCATACGGGAACCCGACCCTCCCTCTCCCTGCACGTGCGCAGGCCGGCGGGCGACGGGAGGGACAGAGATGAGGTCAAGGTGTGTGGCCAGCAGGGCCCGGAGAGGCACAGTCCGTTACCGTGAGTCCAACAGGCCCAGGACCGCCCGCCGCACAGCGCTGGCCGGTGATGTTGGGGGAGGGGCAGGTTACCGTCCGCCCGGGGTGGCCCAGCTGACCACCAGGAGGTCCCAGAAGCCAGGAGCTGGTGCAGAGCCCACCCACACGGGAGGGAGGGGGTTGGATGGGCCAACCTACCCCAGGACCGGGGGTGACTCCGCCCTCTGAGCCGGTGTGGTCAGACTCCTGGACTGAACACCTGTTACGCACCCACAGGAACAGTGGCCAGCACTGAAATTCTCAGCTGTCACAGCATCCAGTTTAATCCACCCAGGCAAGCTTTGCATCTGGGAAATAATTTTAGTTTATCTACAAGTTGGAAACCATGGAGGTGATGCTGCAGTTCGGCCAAGGCTGGGGAGGGAGAGACCTGCGCCAGCAGAGGTCACACTGGAACCAGGAACAGAGGTGACGCCTCTATGGACAGCACAGCCTCCACGCAGCCATTTCCGGGCAAAGCCAGAGAGCCAGAGGCCGGGGGCCCCTGACACGTGGGGGCAGAGGGAGCCCACCCAGTGTCCATGCTGAGCCCAGCGCAGGAACTGCCATCGGAGCCCCCTTTCAGTCAGAACCCCCGATTCAGCAAAAGTGCTTTATGCACACTTAGCATAATCAGAGAGGGGCAGGACTGAACCTCTGGGAAAACAGACCTCAGAACTTGGAGCACTCTCAGAGCCATGGGGGTTGGGCCTCTCAATGTAGAGCCAGCAGTTTGGCCCTGGGCTCTGTGAATGGTTAATGAGCCCAGGGATTCCAGTTATTAGAGTAATGATTTTCTGTTTTGGCGAGGGGGGAGGGGGAGGGGGGGCGGGGTGTTTGTTTTTGGTCTTGGTTTTGTTTTTTTGGCTGCGTTGGGTCTTTGTCGCTGTGTGCAGGTTTCTCTAGTTGCAGCGAGCGGGGGCTACTCTTCGTTGTGGTGAGCGGGGTTCTCATTGCAGTGGCTTCTCTTTGTTGCGGAGCACAGGCTCTAGATGTGCAGGCTTTAGTAGTTGCAGCACGTGGGCTCAGTAGTTGTGGCTCGCGGGCTCTGGAGTGCAGACTCGATAGTTGTGGAGCACGGGCTTAGTTGCTCCACGGCATGTGGGATCTTCCCAGACCAGGGCTTGAACCCGTGTCCCCTGCATTGGCAGGTGGATTCTTAACCACTGTGCCACCGGGGAAGTCCCTAGAGTAATGTTCTACCTCTAGTGCCAGGTTGGCTGCCATGGAGGACTTTAATTTGGGCATGAAATGGCCATGGTCTTACCAAGGAGGTGATCCAGAACTGTAGGTTAACAACCTAATCTGTGGTTTCCTCTGCTGTATCTTCAGGAAACACCATATCTCCTGGGGCTGGATTGAGATAGGCAGCCCAAAGCAGTGTACAGGAAAGACCTAATTCTTGGAAAACAGGTAGACAAGATTATGGGTAAGAAGACAATGCTGAAATCTAGTCTAAAAGCCAAGGCAGGGTTGAAAGTGGAAAGTGAACAATGAAGGCCGAAGTCAGGACAGGGGAGAACAGACAGAAGGAGGAAGCGACTGAAAAATAACTTTGTGCAAAAGCTGAAGAAATAAAAGCCTCCCTCGGTGCAAGAGTTCAAGGAGGCAATCGCCTCCATGTGGTGCGGAGTATGTGACATGGGGCTTAGAGACAGCTTCCTAAAGGAATTGTGCAGGGCCGAAGAGGACAGCTAGGTGGGGGAAAAGACTACCTGAAGCTAAAAGAAAACAGAATCAGAAAAGGTGGCCCCGGGAAGGGAGCTAAGAGTCAGATGGTAATTGCAAGCAGAGACCGATGGGATCCTGTGTTTCAGATATGCGTGTTCTCCCCGTCTCTGTCTCTCCTCTGCCCTTTGCAATGAACTGGAAACAATAACGCTGTCTCCTCTTACTCATTCTCAGCCCTTTGCACTCAAATTTCATCCCCCGCACTCCACTCATCATTGTGAAGGTGGTTTCCTAACTGAAGTGGCTTCCTAACTAAAAAATCCTATAGATTGACTTATTTTCATCCTCATTTTGCTACTTTTATTTCCATCAAGCCTCTTCTCAAACGTCTCCTAATCAAAAGCCTTCTCTCAAAAGAGAGGCCTTTCCTGATTCCCCCAAATAAAAGAGTGCTTATGTCATAAAAAAATTAAAAATAGGGGCTTCCCTGGTGGCGCAGTGGTTGAGAGTCCGCCTGCCGATGCAGGGGTCACGGGTTCATGCCCCGGTCCAGGAAGATCCCACATGCCGCGGAGCGGCTGGGCCCGTGAGCCATGGCCACTGAGCCTGCGCGTCCGGAGCCTGTGCTCCACACGGGAGAGGCCACAGCAGTGAGAGGCCCGCGTACCACAAAAATAAAATAAAAATAAAAAATAAAAGTAAATTAGAACCCCAACCACCACAGACACCACCCGGCTAGGTTGTCACACCACAGTGTAGATGGGAAAACCAAGGTGGGAGGCTCAGTCCTGCTCTCAGGTGAGGGTTTCACCCAGTGTAGACAGACCACTAATAGTGGGAGGGTGGATCCTGCACAAAGGGTGAGGATCTCACCCAGTGTAGACAGACCACTGAAGGTGCGAAGGTGGTTTCTGTCCTAAGAGTGAGGGTCTCACCCAGTGCACACAGACCACTGAGGGTGGGAGGGTGGGTCCTGCACTAAGGGTGAGAGTCTCACCGAGTGTAGACACACCACTGAGGGTGGAGGGCGGATCCTGCCCAAATAGTGAGGGTCTCACCCAGTGCAGACAGACCACTGAGGGTGGGAAGGTGGTTTCTGTCCTAAGAGTGAGGGTCTCACCCAGTGTAGACACACCACTGAGGGTAGAGGGTGGGTCTTGCACTAAGAGTGAGGTTAGCGCATAGGGCACCTGATGACCTGGCCTCGTGCTGTCTGGTAAGGCTCTGTTCAGGCTGGCTGAGGTGTACAGGCTCAGGTCCTGTGCAGGTTTGGCCTTCCGTGTAGGGTGGAAACTTCCGTGGTTCTGGTGTCGTGTGGGGTCTCTGTGAGCAGGCATGGGGCTTGCACATGCCACCCTGGTGCTGATGTAAAGCCCCCTCCTCCCCTGCCACCTCAGGCAGCCCTGTCTGTGTGGGAGCCCCGTCCTGCCTTCCCCACTCACCCTGAGGGCAGGCCTGAGGGCAGAATCTCCAGTGCCGCTGGATTCCATCCACTCACCCTTCCCCACAGGGCAGGACTTCCCAAACTCTCATCCAGCCAGGGGATGCAAGTCTCAGACCTAGAGCTCTGCAGACAAACCCCCCACCAGGGTCCTGGGGCCGGCTCTGCATGGGGGGGGCTACAGGGCGGCCTGACCCAGCTGCCCGCTGTCACGCCCCCAGCTGCCTGGGACCCACATGGCCCAACACCCCTGCCCCTTAGAACCGGACCTACGGCCTTTAAGATGGAAATCCAAGGTGTGCATACGAGTGACAGAACAGTTTTCTGACCTACAGCACAGTTGGAGTTTCTTAAACCAAAACAGCGCTGTGGATGTAAATGCTCCAGGGGAACCGTGAACAGAATCCGGTAAAGCGGTGGCTGGCCTCCTGCCCCTCCCATGGGGAAGGTACCTCCTCAGCTACTGGGACCCTGGTGTTGGGGGAGCTGGGGGGAGGAAGAGGCTTGCCAACCACACCTCAAGGGGCTTTCATCTTCGCAGAGTGGGTGGTGTAGGACCTCCTCCCCCCACCGCCCACCCCGCCCTGACAGCCTGTGCTGAACAGATCCGAGCGTCCCGTCCAGGGATCCAGGAGCCATCGAGGGAAGGAGACCCTGCAGGGACTGGGACCCAGGAGTCGGCCCATGTGCCCACCTCGCCCTCCCACCTCACACCTTCAGCTCAGCCCGAGTGCCGTGTGGCTGCTGCTTCTTAACTTTTATTTTATTGGAGTGTAACACACGTACAGAAAAGCGCCTGGAACACACACGGTCAGCTCGGGGGACGATCACGGCGTGAGCTTCCACGACACCACAACTCACAGCAGGAGACAGAACACAGAAGCAGGGGGCGGCCAAGGCGGCCGGGGGCTTGCTGGGGGGACAGGGAGGTCACTTGGCTCGCTGGCTGCCCAGGCGGCCCTGCTGGGGGGTGAAGCGGGGACGGACGAGAGGCGCCACACTTCACACCCGCGGGGAGTGGTCAGGGCTGAACTTGTACAGGTACAGTACCCAGAGGATGCAGACGGTCACGGAGACCCAGATCCAGACTTCTTCGTAGGGGTCGAAGCAGAAGCCTTCGGCCCAGCAGAAGTCCTCCTCCCAGTAGCACCCAGGGCCGGACTTGCCCGCCCTGGGCCCCGGCTGCCTCTGCTTCTTGGAAAAGCCAGGGGTGGCAAGGCCATTGCTTTGAGGGCCACTGTCATCGCCGCTAGAGCCCTTGCTCTAAATGATACTGAGGACGGAGAAGGGGATAGTGACGGAGCCCTCGCTGATGGGGACAGGGCCACTGGCATTGGTCCCTGGAAGGGGCTCACGGCCAGCAGTGGCAGGGCCGCTGCCGCCATCCTCCTTCCCTTTGCCTTCGGTGACGCCGCCTTTGCCCTTGTTGGCGAAGATGAAAGGGAAGGTGAGGGAGCCGTAGATGAGGTCAAAGGGGTCCTCGCCTTCAAGGACCACATTGGTCAAGGAAGAGGGGAAGGTGACGGAGCCCTCCCCGTTGTGCATGAGGCCAATGATGTAGGTCACTGGCCGCGGGCTGTTTCCATCAGTGACTTCAGTGACAGCACTGCTGCTGCGGAACGCGGGGCCCCAGCCATCGTCTGCGTCTTCATCTCCATTTTCATCTCCTTCAGGGTCGGAGATGCAGCCGTGGCCTTTGTAGATGAGGCCTGTCACCTCCTTGGTGCCGCTGAGGCCGAGGCCTTTGCAGTGGAACACGGGGACTTTGATGTTCACCGGGAAGCGTTTGCCTTTGGACATGGCCTTGGAGCTGGTGGGCAGGTAGGGGGAGCCCATGCCAGCGGTGAGCGGTCCGGTGGGGTCGGCCACAGGCCCCTTGTCCTCGCCCACAAGGGAGAAGGGGACGGTGACGACCTCCTCGTTCTCTCACGGAAGAAGTCCCTGCCGTCGGGGGGGAGGGGGCCGAGGTGGAGTTGGGTGCAGCCCCTGGAGCAGGGACCACCACAAGCCTGCAGCCAAGCACGCGCAGCTGTTTGCTGGCGGTGGGGCGTCCACGTTGCTGCCGCCATACAGGGTGAACCTGCCCTTGCTGGTGCTGGGGCTCTTGACCTCTGGCCCCCAGGCAGGGTCCGGGGGCTTCGGCAAGAAGCAGACCCCCGGGTCGCCGGCGTCGCAGTGCTCGCCGAAGCAGATCTCGGGGCCCTGGTCGGAGCCTGGGCCCTCCCTGTAGCCCTTCTGCGCGATGAACTGCACCGGCTTGTTGAGGAAGGGCCGCACGCTGAGCAGAGGCCGCCATGGCAGGCGGCCCCGCCTGCGGGCACAGCCGGCACCGCTGGGCCCAGATGCGCACCTTCACCAGCCCCTGCCGGGCATCCTCGTCCCACTACAGGTGGAAGAGGATGTGCACGTGGGCCGAGGACCAGCCCCACTGGCAGTGGCCACACTGGAGCCTGGGGAGGAGAGAGGGGGTGAGCGGGGGCGGGGTGGCCCTCCCCCGGCCCAGCGGGATTCATGACCCCAGCCCGTGTGTGCACATCCCTCGCTGCACCCACAACCGGAAAAGCCAAAGCCAACGCCTTTCATCCATTTGGCACCAAGATGCCGTCAGCGGCAAAGCCAGGACTGCCACGTGCAGGGCCACCTCTGCGCTTGCTGCTGCTGGTCTGTCGCCTGCTGACCTGGGCCTCAACTGCTCAAGGAGATGTCACCAGGACAGTGAGGAAAGGAAGAGCTTCTGTGATGCCCAGTGCGGGGACGGGGGTCTGCAGAAAGGACCTGGGGAGCCCACCCCACGGGAGAGAGGCGATGGGGAGGCTGGGGGCGGGCAGAGGAGCGTGAGGAGAGCGGTGAGGGGCTGGGACCCCAGGATGCTGGGGTGGCCCTGCGCTCGCTTGCGGGCACCAGTCCCTGGGCGGTGGGCTTGGCCCTCACACGGTGAGGGTGCCGCTCCGGAGGCTGAAGGCAGGGCCTTCTGTTTCCAGACTGTCAGGTCACAGGTGAGTGACCCTCTGACCCGTCCACCGGAACTTCCCCTGATGGTGGGCTTGTCCCCACTGTGCCCTCACATGCAGCCTCCAGCCGCACGTGGCCGGGGAGCACCCAGGCACGGATGGTGCTCTAGGGACTGAACGTCCTCCTTTATCTGTTAATTAATGAGCGCATCATGGCTGCACGTGGCCAGTGGCTGCACGTGGAGAGGTGGGTCTGCCCTAGTGACCATCCCACCAGCTGGCATTTCTGTCCGTGAAAACAGAAAACCAAGGTGTGCTCAGGGTCCTCGTCCCACCTGTGTAGAGCGGCTCCTCCGTGGAGCTGTGGGAACAGTACCGGGTTGGAAGGGGCCCCTCAGATGCGCCGAAGGCTGTTACTTCCTGACACCTGGGAAAGCCGGCATCCCACCGCACACCTGACTCCAGGGGTTTCGGACGCTGGGGAACTGGGGCGTGAATGGTCTGCGAGGCCCCCTCTCCCCCCAGCCCCCTCCCAGCTGGCCCCTGGGGGACCAGGCTGCCTGGCTGGACAGGGCCCCTGCAGGTCTGGCCCGTCCTGGCTGCTCTGACGGCAGCTGGCATCACGAGGAAGAGCGAGGCTCACGTGGTGACGCGTGGTCCCGGGGGCTCGTCACACGGCCCCCACTCGGCCACAGCCCAGGCTGTGATATCCTCCTTCCTCTGGGGCCCGTACCCGCTTCTTCCATCCCCTCAGGCCTCCCTGCAGTGCAGGGCCTAGCGGTGACCAGGTGCCTGCCCACCCCCTGCTCCCGCTGTCAGCGCTGCCACGGAAACGAGGAGATGCTGCAGTGAACAAGCAAAGTCCTCCACGCAGGGGCAGCATCACCATGCCAGCCGCCCCTTGGCAGGGCCCCAAATGGCCTGGCAGTGCCGGCACTGCCAGGCAGGGCCTCAGCTGGCCTGTGCTGAAAGGCAATGAACAGACTGCTCCCCCAACACCCCCACTTCCCGGAAGGGAGGAGCAACACCCGGCCCACCCACCCACCTGTTGGGTGCCAAGGCCAGGCAGACACATGCCCCCCCCCCCCCCCTTCCCCACACCCCCCCCCCAGCCACTAACATACTTCGTCTCTACAGATTTGTCTAGACTGGACATTGCATACAAATGGAATCATACAATTACTTAGCATGTTTTCAAGGTTCATCCATGTTGTAGCATGCATCAGTACTTGATTTCTTTTTATGGCTGAATAATATTCCATGGTGTAGATATTACTATGTTTCATTTATCCATTCACAGTAAATGGCCATTTGGGGTATTTCCACTTTGGGGCTCTTATGAATAACGCTGCTGTGGTTGGATTTACATGCAAGTTTTGTATGCAGGTCTAGATTTGTTTTTTAAATTAACAGACTATTTCCGAGCAGTTTCTGGTTTACAGAAGAATTAAGCAGAAAGGACAGAGTTCTCATACCTCCTTACCTCTCTACCCAGTTTCCCCTATTATTAACATCTTACATTAGCGTAATACATTTGTTATAGTTAATGAACCAATATGGATACATTATTACTAACTAATGTCCTTGGTTTACTTTAGACTTTAGACTTCACTCTTTGTTTTGTACATTATATGATTTTGGACAAATGTGCAATAACCTGTATGCACCATTACACAACCATACACAGGAGTTTCTCTGCCTTTAAAATTCCGGGCTTCACCCATCCTTTTCTCCCTCCCCACAACCTCTGGCAACCACTGATCTTTTGACTGTCTCCACACTTTTGCCTTTTCCTAAATTTCATATAGCTGCAATCATATAATAGGCATGTAGCCTTTGCAGATTGGCTTTTTTTCACTTCGCAATATGCATTTAAGCTTCTTCCATGTCTTTTCATGGCTACATAGCCTTTTCTCTTTATTGCTGAATGCTATTCCTTTGTACCGATATACCATAGTTTGTTTGTCCAGTCACCTATTGAAAAACATCTTGGTTGATTTCAAGTTTTGGCAATTATGAAAGAAACTGTTATAAACATCCATGTGCAGGTTTTTATGTGGATGTAACTTTTCAGTTCCTATGGGTAAATACCAAAGAGCATGATTACTAGATCACTGTATGGTAAAAGTATGTTTAGTTTTGTAAGAAACGGCCAAGTATCCTGCTAGCGACAAATGAGAATTCCGGTTGTTCTGCATCGTCAACAACTTTGGTATTTCAGTATTTGGATTTTAGACATTTGAATAGGTGTGTAGTGGTAACTCATTATTGTTCTAATTTAAAATTCCCTGATGACATGGAATGTGGAGCATCTTTTCATACACTTATTTGCCATGTGTCTATTTTCTTTGTTTAATCATAGTTGTTTTGTTTTGTTTTGTTTTTTAACCAACGCCTACTAACTCTTGTCCTCCTGTGTCTATTTATATTGTCTTTTTTCTTTCTTTCTTTTTTTCTTTTTTGAGCTTTTGATCATTTAGTCTTTTTCCTGGTATGTCCAATTATTTTTTATATTAAAATGGGGCTTAACTTCTTTCCCCCCCGCCTTCCTCACCAGCCAGGCCACTCCCAGCCTAGCCAGTGGTTAAGTAGCCTCGGACCCTCCTTCCCAGGACCCCACAGGAGACACCCCCCCTCAGGCGCACCTCGAGAGCCCCCGCAGCCGGTACTGGAAACCGCTGCTGTCCAGGTGCCCTGAGGCCAGGTTCTCCTCGGGGACCAGCTCCCAGGTGTCCTGGGGCTTCCTCTTGGCCATCAGCCGGGCCAAGGTGGTGGCCCACACATCCACGCCGTCCATGCTGGCGCTGGGCTCTGCAGTGTGCTCTGAGGGCTGCGCTGGCTCCGGTTCCTAGCGAGCGCCCACCCGCCTCGGCACTGACCAATTGCCGCCTTGACAACCGTCTCGTCTCCACAGCAACCGGATTTGTCTCAGAGAAATGAGAAATAGGCCTTTTTTTTCTGACACTTTTGCGTATTTTTCATTACGCAAGCAGTGGATTTTCATTTTAGGAAAAATCAGAAACAGATAAATAAAAAGGACAAACTACAATACGATAAAAATCGCCCATAGTCATCATTGTGGTGCTTACATCCACGTATTTTCGGTGCCTATGCACATATACATTTCCATAATTATTTTTCACAAATAGGAAATCTTACTAAACATTTTATCCTAAGGCCTGCTTCTTTTACCCACAGCGTAGCATGGACGGTGATGCCCATCCTTCTAAATATCTGATACTTTCCAGCCTGTGGCTAGGGCATAATCTACCTGCCCGGCCTCTGTCCTTGAACACGGTGCTAAGTCTTTGCCATTACAAACAAAGCTTGAGGAACTTTATTGAACATGTATCGTTGCAAATTTTCCCTTTTTTTTTTTTTTTTTTTTTTTTTTTTTTTTTTTTTTTTTTTGGTGTGTGTTTGTTTGCTTGTTTGTTCAGCTGTGCCATGCAGCTTACGGGGTCTTAGTTCCCCGAGCACGGATGGAACCCGCGTCCCCTGCAGTGGAAGCGCGGAGTCCTAACCACTGGAGCTCCAGCGAAGTCCCTCCCAAGACTTTTCCTTTCTTCATACTTTTTATTGGCTAGAAATGTACATTTACGTAAAAATGCCTTAAAGGTAATGCACAGCTTCACAAATTACTCTAAAGTCTTAGCTCAGGACCTGAAGGAGCCAGCCCCCCAAAGCTGTCTGCGTTCCCCGTACCCGCCGCCAGCACTCCCCTCCCGGCAGAGGCACCGGCGCTGGGAGCCCTGGCAGCTCCACCCGAGATGCAGCCTGTTTGGGGGCTTTGCGCCTCCCCTGAGAGGGAGCTCCGCCCGCCCCCCCCCCCGCGCCTTTTTATTTATTTATTTTTAATATTTATTTGGTCGCACGGGTCTTACTTGTGGCAGGGGGGGTCGTCAGGTGTGGGTCCCCCCCCCCCCCCCCCCCCGCGTCTTGTGCGCATGCGTCTGGCTCCTGTGCAGTCTGTGGGCCAGCTTCGCCCCCCGCGTGTCCAGTACTTGGTGAAGGTGCGAGGGCGACATGGGTCGAGGAAAGAACCAGCCGAGGCTCGAGGGTTGAGCAGAGCCGGGAGGGGCCTGAGCCCGGGGCGGTGGCGGGAGGGCTCAAGCGAGCTCCCAGGGGAGGCGGCACCCAGCGCCCTGTCCACTGGGCAGCGTGGCTCCACCGAGGAGCTGGCCGGCCCAGTGCCACGGAAGCGGGTTTCTCCGTGGGCCCAAGGCTGTGAAACGGCGGCTCATGTTGACGAGAGGAAAAGCTCTGACCAAGTGAAACAGGGACATCGACTGTTGGGACAGTGCTCAGCAGCCAGTAAGTCCCCCAGCGCCATGGCTGACGGGAAAGGATGCTGCTCCCAGGCCGTTTGGCAGCTCCCAGGCCAGAGCGGGCCTCATCCGGAGCACCCCTCCCGGAATGAGGGTCGTGGACCCTGCCCCTGGGCTGCTGGGCAAGCGACAGTGCCCACAGCAGCGAGCTGCCTGCTCTGTGTTCCCTGCGGAGGGCTACAGCACCTGCCGGGCAGCCGGCTCCAGGTTCGAGAATCGCTGCATCCACCCCTGCTGGGAGCGGGCCTTGTGGGCCTTTCCTGCAGCCTTTTCACGCCCAGAGCCACCTAGAAATTCCAAGGCGCAGACTTAGCATAGCCTTCGCCCCCAGTGAATGCTCTGCCCATGGCCTGTTCACCTTCCCTGTGGGCATCCTCCCTATATCCACCTGTCTCGTGACTCTGCCTCTGTACCCTGCATGCTGAGCAGTTTCTTTTCATTTTTCTCCCAGTTCCTTGATTCTCTCCTCATCTGTGTCCAGACTACAGCTGACCCTGTCAAGTGACTTGCTCATTTCTCAAACTTCCTTTTGGCTCTTTTTCAACTGGATGACATCTTTCTTCCTTGCAGCTAAGTGTGACAATGAGATAGAACAGGAAATTATCGGAATGTGCTTTGGGGAAGGTTCTGTAATATGGGTCCAGGTAACCAGGGAAAGTCCAACTTTTCCCATTCCACTTTCACCTTCTCTCTTCATCAGTGCAGAGGTGATGGCTGGCACTCCTGCAGCCACCTTAGACCATGAGGTGACCTTGCAGATGGAAACCACATGCTGAGACCCTGAATCCTTGATGGCAGTTGGAGTCACAATACCACTTCAGGGTCGCGTACCTCTGGATTTCTTCTTCAAGAGAGAAATAAACTTCTAGCAGCCATTTTCTGGGAGTTTTTTTGGTTATCACCCAGCCAATCATAGCAATTCTAAGGTCCTGAATTTTGCTGGTCAGTCCGGGGCCATTGTGTGTATGTGGGCACCCAGGCTGTCCTGTCACATGCCCGTGCAGGGGGCTGAGGGGATGGCTGTAGCCCTGGCCCAAGGAGCCCCCACTGAGCTCTCCCTCTCTGGTAGCCCCTCCAGGCACAGTGGCCCTGGCTGTGCCTGCACCATGCTGGGTGTGGGCACCCTTGCTCTGCCCAGACCGCACCACAGCCCCGTACACCAGGCCACCCTGCAGGCCTCTCCGCTCCGAGACCAGCAACTGTCTCTGACTCCGGAGGACAGTCTTGGAGTCATGCCCCCCCACCCCCCGGAAAACAACCTTTGGGTGATGAGACGCACCCTTCAAAATGGAAGGAGCCTGTCACCTCCAGTCTTTCTCAGGACCTCCTCAGTCTGGCCCAGAGCCTGTTCCAAAGGCCCAGGTGCAGACCCCGGGGAAGTCAGCCTCCACGTACCTCTCTCCATCTGCCCATTTATCTGCTCCCCAAACCCACGAGCCAAGCCCCCTGCAAAAACTACTTACAGGGTCAGCTAACAAATTCTTCAGGCGTAAATATCCCCTCCTTTTGGCCAGAGAAACGAGGGGTGAAGCAAAACGCATGCACCACTCCGTACACGATTCCTGGGTTGTGAGGCGTGTCCTGGAACCACGGGTCTGGCTGTGTGACTGTGCAGCCCATAGGTGGTGTGGGAGATGCCCTTCCTTGGAGCCGGTGCGAGGATGATGGCACCGCTAAGGACAGGCTCTAAGAACAAGGCTCGTAGCCATGCCCTCTGCCTCTACGCTGCCCTCCACCTTCTAACCTATGACAGTCTCCCTGGGGCACTGATGACCCCAGTCCGGGGTGGGGTGTGGGTGGAGAGTGGTGTCAGGAAACCAGGTACCATTTCTACACGATCGCCCCCCTGAGGGAGACGCCAAGGCCCCTCTCCCCATGGACACTCTCTGGCCTCCTCCCTCACACTCACTGCCCTGATCGGAGGGCAGGGGCAGCCCTCACACTGGGGGCTTCCAGGTGGAGCGTGTGAAAGCAGACCTTCTGCAGCCCAGGTGAGACACGAGGACAGTCTCCTGCAGGAGTGTCTGTCACCCTCTTGGCCTGGCTGGCTCCCCTGAAGCCCCTCACTGCAACACTGGACCAGGGAACTGCCCCATTTGGACTGGGGGTGGGGAGGGGGAGGGTGGCAGAGGCAGGACCGCACAGCAGGGAGGCATCAAAGCTGGCAGCCAGGTCAGGGTCAAGGGGTTGCAGGGTCCAGCACGAGGCCAGCCGGCTGACTGGCTTTGCTCTGTCAACAGGGCCCCACCTTGTGTGTCTGTGCAGGAGAGGTTGAGACAGACAGGCAGACAGACAGACAAGAAGAGAGACTTGGGCAGAAGCGTGGTGCTCAGCCCGTGCTGGGCTCACCTCAGCCCCCCAGACCTCAGCAGAGGGGGTGCAGCTCCAGGAACATGGGCCACTCCCCGAACCCCAGGCCGTGTGACCCCCTGGGAGGCCCGAGCCCAAGCACGCCGTCGAGGTGTGTGTCCGGGGCCTGCAGGCAGCAGGAGGTGGTCCTGGCCAGCAGCTGGGGCAGCAGCCCCCACCCAGCCTGTTCTGTTCCTAAAGGCGCTTCCCGCCGTCCCAAGTTCCAGCATCCAGCCCAGCTGCTGCCAAGCGAGGGGCCGGCACCTCCACCAGGTCCCGGAAGGAGCCGTGACATCGGGCAACGGAGGGGAATGACAAGGGACACAGGCAGGGGGGCACCTTCTGAGTGAGCCGGCACAGGCTGGGCAGAGGGGACCCGGCCCTCCAAGTTGAGGACAGCCTGCCCAGAGGGCAGGAGCTCTTGCACGTCCACAGGGGCAGCTGCACGTCCACCCAGGTCAGTCTGGCACCAGAGCCCGCAGGGCAGCACCTCAGCTGCCTGGGCGACCAGCCAGCAAGGAGCGTGAATGACGCCCAGTGGGAGAGGCCAGGGAAGTGTTCACACACGTCTACTACACACACATGAACACACACCCATAAACACACAACACACACATACCTACACACTATGCACACACAAACACACCACACACATATACACATATACAAATACCAACCCATGTATAAGCACATGCACACACATGAACAGGTACTGGTGAACACACACCACACACAAAACACATAAACATGAACACCTATACAGGCATGAACACACACCATACACATACCTGCACATGAATACACACACCTGCACATGAATACACACACACGCCTACAAACCTACACACACACATACACATGAACACATACACCCAAACACACACACTTTTGGAAATTTAAAATATAAATTTGCATTTAAATTCCCAACAGCATTCTAGAAAGTTTAGAAATGAGGAGGTAAGAAATCTGGGAACCCACCACCTTAACAAACAAGTCAACTATTATTCTTGTGTACAATAAATGGTGAAAATATTTTGTCCCTATTTTTTAATTTGATTCTTAAATTGGCCAGATAAATTAGGCGCTCTTTTTTAACTTCTGGGAAATGCTTCAGAAACAGGATAGAGCAGAAAGTTTGTATTTGCAATCACTATTAACCATTTCCTGTTCCAACCTCAGACTAGCTGTGAATCCACTGCCCTCCCCGGCTGCGGGGCATCATTTCCACTGTGCGCCTCCCAGTCTGGGTCAGAGGTCACTGACACCACCACCCTCCAGCCCCTCGGAAGCAGTTTCAGGACGATCCTCCAGCTTTTGCTGTGTTTCTCCTGTGAATGGAAACGTCCCTCCAGCTCATGTGTGTGGTGACAGCTCTGGTGGTGCCTCAGGAGCACGGGAGCCCCTCTCCCCCGCTCTCCCTCTGCTCCTGTCCGGCTGTGCGTGTCACCTCGGCCGGCACACCTGGAAACTCTTGGGCCCCTCTTCTCAAGGTAGAATGGTGGGTGGCCCGAGTAGGGAAACTTCCCCAGGCTCCTAAGAGCCAGACCCTGCGTCCTCAGTGCCCGCTTTGCTGAGAACCTTCTTGGTCGTTGGCTTCCTTCACTGCTGGTCCCTGGGCTTCTGCAGTTGGTCGGGCAGGAAGCAGCCGGCAGCCTGATGGACTGGGTGGAGGTGGGATGCCGTGCAGACACAGAACACACACCCCGCGGCACCCTGCACCCAGCCACCCACGGATCCCAGGACCAAAGCTGCTGCTCACCCAGGCCCTGCACATGGGATCCTCCCAGCGGGACCACCCCAAACTAGATCCATCCAGTGCACCTCAGCAGAGAAGAGCCAAGTGTGCCACCTGCCACGGAGCACATGCGGGCACAGCGACGATCCCAGTGGAGACAAACGCATGCGTGGACCACTGTCCATGGGATCGTGCAGCATGAGAGATCCACCCCGCGGGCCACTGCTGGGCCATCCCACTGTGTGCTTTGTGGAGACAAAAGTATATGCTGGAGGATGGACCAGTGGATGCAGGGTGAGAGCGGAAGGGAGATGGGTGTGGCTCAGAGAGGCACAGGGTGTCCCGTGGTGATGGACCTTGGCGTCATCTCAGAGGGCTGGATGCCAGGGCTGTCACGTGGCTACATCATACAGCACTAAACACACACAAGTCAGCGAACTAAAACAAGGCCCTCTGCACTCCTTTGCTGGGCCGTACCCATGGCAGCATCCTGGTTGTAATAGCAGATGGCAGTTGTACAAAATGTTATCACTGAGAGAGACTCGGCCCCATGTGCAGAGCCAGCTCTGTTATCCTCACAACTGGGAGCACACCTGCAATCACCTCAATGACAATAACACACAGCTTTCGTCACTGGAAAGCCCACTGAACTGGGGGTCCCCTGTTGGCTCTGATGAACACAGTCCAGCGCCTGGTCATGTGAGAGGGTAACAGCTGGGACCAGGGGAATGGAGGCCCTGGCTGGGACCCCGGCTGGAATCTCCCAAACCTGAAGGGGTGAAATAAGGGCGCAGGACAGAGAGGACAGGGCCAAACATCAGGGGACACAGGAAGGAGACAGATGGAGCCCTGACCTTCCCTCTTCCCTCCATCCAGGGAGCCTATTCTGTCCCTAATGAAGGATGGTGAGGGAGGGGGACAGGTGGGCACAGTGTTTGGGGTGGGCACGGTGTGTGTGGTGGGCACAGTGTGTGTGGGGGGACAGCGTGTGTGGTGGGGACAGTACGTGTGTGGTGGGGACGGTGTGTGTGTGGTGTGACAGCATGTGTGTGGTGACAGTTTGTGTTTTGGGGGGGACAGTGTGTGGTGGGGACAGCATGTGTTTGGATGGGGGTGTTTGGGGGAGAGTGAGCTAATAAGCACTGGGGAGCTGACTTTGGGGGGCCAGCAGCCCAGAGGCTCTGGGGCTCCTACCCCATCCCTCACTTGCCTGCGCCCCTCCCTGGCTCTGACCCAGTTGCCCTGCTGGTCCTGCCGACCCCAGGCCATGTGCACCCCCTCCCCACCTCCACAGTCTCTGGGCCCCTTTCAGCCTCCTGAGTCTGGGCCCCCCCCCCCACAGCCCACAGCCCCAGGGGTGTCAGCGGGGCAGGGGGTAAGAGGCTGAAGGGAGGGGAAAATCAGGAGGGGGGAGGAAGGGAAGGGGGAGAAGGGGGAGGGACAGAGGGGGAGGGAGGGAGGTGGGCGGGGGAGGGAGGGCCTGCATCGCCCTTTGTGGACACAGTCTGAGCTGTCGCAAACGAAACTGAGGTGAGGGGTAGTGAGGAGACCGCCCCCCTCCCAGGGTCGGACAACACCTCCCAGCCCAGAGCACACCCCCACCCTCCAGCCCAGCCTCGTCCAGCCCTGGTCCTCAGAGGACAGCTGAGTCCCCCAGCACAGAGCCTCAGGGCCCCAGTGTGAGTGCTACGAGCCTCACGGGACAGGGTCAGCAGCGAGCAGAGCGCTGGGTGTCTGGCGGCCCTGGGCTGACAGGAGCGCCCCCAGGGCTGCAGCCCCCCGAGGGGAGGCCAGGGGGGGAGGGTTTGCCAGTAGATGCCAGTCTGCATGGGGTGTCACAGGGGTCAACTGCGGCCACGCTCTCCCATACCAGCCACCTGAGCTATCTGGCCAGCTTCCCCCCGCCCACGCTCGAAGCTCGGAGCGCACCTGGCCAGCAGGGACCCCGCCCACGCTCCAGGCCTCGCCGCGCTGGGGCCTCAGCAGCTGAGGCTTGGGGCGTGGCCCTCCTTTTGCGCTGAAGCCTCCTCCGCCCGCGCTGCGCCCGAGGCGTCGTCTTTGATGCTCTTTTTCCCCCCGTCTCAGCTTTCTTTAATGCTTTCCCTTCACAGCGAACCCTGAGTGTCTCAGAGCCGGAGCTGAACAGCAGCTGTCAGGCGGTTTCAGTCTCTGTCATCTTAGCTGATGAGACCTACACATTGCGCCACTAATATCAGCAGTTTCATTTTTCCTGTTTTCCATCATTAGAACAAAACGCTTAGAGCGAAATGCGGTGAATAATCCAATCACTTCACAAATGTTCCGGCCGTGCGGGGGCGGGGGGGCGTGGTCACGGACCCCAGGACCTCCCCCAGCCTGAGGCAAGTCAGTCCTGGAAGGTGAGGTCTGCATTACCGGTCAAGCCCCAGCACTGGAGGGGGTCAGGAAGCTGCTGATAGTGGAAAGATCTGGAAACGCGGCCGCCCCCAGCCTGAGCCTTCCTGAAAGCTGGCCCGGAAGGCCCTGAAGACTTCCTGAAGGGGCTTGGTGCTGGGCCCCGACGCCCCTCAGCCCAGGGCTAGCAGGGCCACCATGGGGGCAGGGAGGGTCCCAGGGCCCTGGGTAGGACAAGAGGGAAAGGGTCTCAGGTGGGCCTGGAGGAAAGGCCCCAGACCCTCACTGCCCACTGGGGGCAGCAGTGTGACCACTGCCCACAGCCCGCCGGGTGGCGGGGGCGGGCAGCAGAGGCCTGGCCCAGCAGTGGCAGAGTGTGGTGCTTCAAACACTGTGGCTCCAGGGACCTAAGCCCAGAGAGGGCAGAGGGACGGCTGGGGAAGGGGAGCAGAGAAGAACCTGCACCCCCCCCCCC
>NW_006797916.1:2364070-2367804 GCF_000442215.2 Lipotes vexillifer | reverse complement strand
GCCTCCGGAAGAGTCAACAACAAATACAGAAGTGCCCGGGATGGAGGCGCCCCTCCCCCGCAGTGGGAGGAAGGGGGCCAAACCCACCTCCCGCTCCCCCTGCCTCCGCCTCTCTGTTTCTCTCTCCCTCTCTCTCACCTCGTCTCTGTGCAGAGCATCTATCTCCCTCCCACCAGCTCCCTGCCCAAGGGCAGGAGGAGGAAGGGGGGGCAGGGGCCTGGGGCGTGGCCCTGCGACCTGACCCAGACACGTTCCTTTCCTCCTGCAAGCAGTGGAGGAGACAGCATGCCGGGCGGGCTGGCGCTCCGGGCATGGGGACCCCGCGGGCACTGTGGCAACTCGTCTGGGCCGTGCTGCAGCTGGGCTGGCAGCCAGGATGGCTCCTAGGTATGTGGGTCGGGGCTGGGTGGCGAGGGGTCAGGCTGGGCAAAGACCAACGGTTCTCAGTCTCTGGGGGGGGAGGGGGGGGAACCCGGCCCCTGAGGCCCAGCACAGCCCCTGGCAGGGGGCTGTGTGGCTTTGGGCAGGTGAAGGGCCCTCTCTGGGCTCCGGCTCCTAACCCACTCCCCTCACCTGGTGGTGAATCCCTTCCTTGCTCGTGAGCAGGCAGGAGTATCCCAGCTCTTCCTGGGAGTCCCGAGAGACGGGCAAGCTCATGGCCCTCTCCGTAGGATGAAAGGGCTGGGCGGCCAGAGCCTCAAACCTCGGCCCCACTTGTGTTTTCCTGGGGGGAAGGGACTGACTGGTTCCATGAGGGCACAGGCTGGGTGGCCTGGAGATGTTTCTCCAATTACGTCAAAAGTGTAACAGTTCCAGTAAAGACCCACCCCATCGTGGGCCTGGGATGAGCCCCACCTGGGCCTCTGGACGAGATGCCCTGGAGCACAGCGCCCGGGCACATCCAGAAGCGTCCGCAGCAGGTTCTGGAGAGGGTCCCGGCCCCAAGCCCCTCAGTACGGGCTGTCCCCTAGGCAGGCCCTGCAGGCCCATGGCCAAAGCGGTGGTCAAGGAGAGGCCCCTCCTGGCTGCCCTGCCCTCAGCCACTGCGCCCGGTGCTGCCCTGATGGAAAGGGGTCCCCAGCCAGACCCAGGGCCTGTCCTCTAGACAAGAGTCAACAACAAATACAGAAGTGCCCGGGATGGAGGCGCCCCTCCCCCGCAGTGGGAGGAAGGGGGCCAAACCCACCTCCCGCTCCACCTGCCTCCGCCTCTCTGTTTCTCTCTCCCTCTCTCTCACCTCGTCTCTGTGCAGAGCATCTATCTCCCTCCCACCAGCTCCCTGCCCAAGGGCAGGAGGAGGAAGGGGGGGCAGGGGCCTGGGGCGTGGCCCTGCGACCTGACCCAGACACGTTCCTTTCCTCCTGCAAGCAGTGGAGGAGACAGCATGCCGGGCGGGCTGGCGCTCCGGGCATGGGGACCCCGCGGGCACTGTGGCAACTCGTCTGGGCCGTGCTGCAGCTGGGCTGGCAGCCAGGATGGCTCCTAGGTATGTGGGTCGGGGCTGGGTGGCGAGGGGTCAGGCTGGGCAAAGACCAACGGTTCTCAGTCTCTGGGGGGGGAGGGGGGGGAACCCGGCCCCTGAGGCCCAGCACAGCCCCTGGCAGGGTGCTGTGTGGCTTTGGGCAGGTGAAGGGCCCTCTCTGGGCTCCGGCTCCTAACCCACTCCCCTCACCTGGTGGTGAATCCCTTCCTTGCTCGTGAGCAGGCAGGAGTATCCCAGCTCTTCCTGGGAGTCCCGAGAGACGGGCAAGCTCATGGCCCTCTCCGTAGGATGAAAGGGCTGGGCGGCCAGAGCCTCAAACCTCGGCCCCACTTGTGTTTTCCTGGGGGGAAGGGACTGACTGGTTCCATGAGGGCACAGGCTGGGTGGCCTGGAGATGTTTCTCCAATTACGTCAAAAGTGTAACAGTTCCAGTAAAGACCCACCCCATCGTGGGCCTGGGATGAGCCCCACCTGGGCCTCTGGACGAGATGCCCTGGAGCACAGCGCCCGGGCACATCCAGAAGCGTCCGCAGCAGGTTCTGGAGAGGGTCCCGGCCCCAAGCCCCTCAGTACGGGCTGTCCCCTAGGCAGGCCCTGCAGGCCCATGGCCAAAGCGGTGGTCAAGGAGAGGCCCCTCCTGGCTGCCCTGCCCTCAGCCACTGCGCCCGGTGCTGCCCTGATGGAAAGGGGTCCCCAGCCAGACCCAGGGCCTGTCCTCTAGACCCCGCTGGGCTCAGGGGTCAAGGGACCTAGAAGGGCCAAGCCGAGGTGAGGCTGCCTGACCCCCACTGGTTTCCTGTCTTGGATTCTGTGCCCAGAGGCCCTCAGTTGTCTCTGCCCAGCCGGGCCTGCTCAGCACCTGCTCAGCGCCCAGGTCGCCCTGCTTTTTCCCCACACCTGGCCTCGCTCTCAGGATGGGCGGAGGAAACTCACGGCTGCAGTCACTGGTCCAAGAGCCTGCGGCCAAAAGGTGTCCCGTGGGGAGGCTTGCAGAGCCCAGGCACGGTATGTGGGTGGAGACGGGGTGTGTGTCATCCCGGGAGGAGGAACAAAGGCCCGGGGGTTGGGGGGCGCTGTGACTTACCCTCGCCGCCCACTCCCCACCAGGGCCCCTTCCCAAAGCAGGGGAAGATCAAAACGTGAAAGGGGCCGGCCTTGAGTTCCAACTGAAGCCGACACTGGTGAGCTTTGTGCCCTCAGGCAGGTCCCTTAACCTCTCTGAGCTGCGGTTTTCCCACCTGCAGTTTGGTGATAATGCCTGCTTTATAGCGTCAGGAGAATTCGATCTTATAAGAACTGTCTGGCCCAGCCTATGACACATTTTTTTTTTTTTTTTTTTTTTTTTTTTCCTTGCGTTATGCGGGCCTCTCACTGTTGTGGCCTCTCCCATTTGCGGAGCACAGGCTCCGGACGCGCAGGCTCGGTGGCCATGGCTCACGGGCCCAGCCGCTCCGCGGCATGTGGGATCTTCCCGAAACGGGGCACGAACCCGCGTCTCCTGCATCGGCAGGCGGACTCTCAAGCACTGCGCCACCAGGGAAGCCCCTATGACACATTTTTTTAAGTCAGATATGTGTTATTTTTTTCAACGTACAAACTTGAGAAATATTTGAAAGATACAGAAAAGTTACCGAAACACAGCAGTGAACACCCTGACCCAGAGTCTTCGATCTGGTAACCCTGGCACATTGGCTTTCTGTGTTAGTTTGCTGGGGCTGCCGTAGCAAACTCCCACACCGGGCGGGCGGCTGGAACCACAGAAGCTTATGGGCCGGCGGTTCTGGAGGCTGGAGATCGGACCTCGGTGTCACGGGGTCCCTTCCTCCCGAGGCTGCGAGTGAGACGTGGTTCCAGGCCTCCCAGCTGCAGGCGGTAGTGGCGATGCTTGGTGTCCCTCGGCCTGTGGACACGTCACCCCAGCTCTGCTCCGTGTCACACAGCGTCCTCCCGTGTGCGGAGCTGTCCACGTGTCCCCTTTTCCCCAGTAAGGGCACGGTCATGTCGGGTTAGGGGCCGCCAACCCCACACCTCATCTCAACGGATCACATCAGCAAAGACCCTGTTCCCAATAAGGTCACATTCTGGGGTGCTGCTGAACGCGGGGATTTGGGGGCCGGTGCAGCCCACAGCCCTCTCCATCCGCGCACCGCTGGTCACCTGAGCGTTAGTCACGGACTCTCCTAATGCCCGGGATGGTGGCTGACGCAGTCCCATAGATCAGATGCCCTTGCGTCCCGAGCCAGCCGTCTGG
>NW_006797916.1:2362522-2364060 GCF_000442215.2 Lipotes vexillifer | reverse complement strand
TTCCCTGACAGAGCCGAGTCCAGACCCTCAGCTTCAGCCGGCCGCCACTGTCCTCAGCCTCCTCTGACCTACAGCAGGCATTTGTGTGTGTGTGTTTGTTTTTAATCAAATCTCAATTTTATTTTAGATATGGAAATCCTTAGAATTAGGATCTTTTGAGGTGTAATCGGCATAGCATTATATTAGTTTCAGGCATACAGTGTATTTGTATTTGTATATATTCCAAAATGATCACCGCAATAGGCCCAGCTAATATCATCACCATATACAGTTACCAGATTTTTTTCTTGTGAAAAGAACTATCAAGATCCACTTTCCTAGCTACTTTCAAATACGCAACACAGAATTATTAACTCTAGTCACCATGCCGCACATCACACCCCAAGGACTTACTTATTTTATGCCTGGAAGTTTGTACCTTTTTTTTTTTTTGCTGTACGCGGGCCTCTCACTGCTGTGGCCTCCCCCGCCGCAGAGCACAGGCTCCGGACGCGCAGGCCCAGCGGCCATGGCTCACGGGCCCAGCCGCTCCGCGGCATGCGGGATCCTCCCGGACCGGGGCACGAACCCGCATCCCCTGCATCGGCAGGCGGACTCCCAACCACTGCGCCACCAGGGAAGCCCAAGTTTGTACCTTTTGACCACCTTCACCCATTTCCCCAGCCCCTACCTCAGGAAACTGCCGATCTGTTCTCTATATCCATGAGCTCAATTTTTGTCTTGTTTTGTTTTTTGGGTTTTTTTTTTAGATTCCACATATAAGTGAAATCATACAGTATTTGTCTTTCTCTGCCTGACTTACTTCACTAAGTATAATATTCTCTAGGTCCATCCAAGCTGTCTCAAGTGGCAAGATTTCATTCTCTTTTATGGCTGAGTAGTATTCCATTGTATGTATATACACCACGTCTTTATCCATTCCTCTGTCGATGGGCACTGAGGTCGCTTCCATATCTCGGCATTTGTAAATAGTGCTGCAGTGAACATTGGGGTGTGTATATCTTTTCTTCAGATAAATACTAAGAAGTGAAATTGCTGGATCACATGGTAGTTCTGTGTTTAGTTTTGAAGTAACCTCCGTACTGTTCCAACAGCAGCTGTGCCAGTTTCCATTCCCTTTTCTCCACGTCGTCTTCACCACTTGTTATCTCTAGACTTCTTGACGAGGCCATTCTGACCGGCGTGAGGTGACACCTCATTGTGGTTTTTACTTGCATTTCCCTGATGATCAGTGACGTTGAGCATCTCTCTTTTCATGTGTCTGTTGGCCATCAGCATGTCTTCTTTGGAAAAATGTCTCTTCGGGTCCTCTGCCCACTTTTTAATCAGATTGTTTGTTTTTTTGCTATTAAGTTGTAAAAGTTTTTTGTATACTTTGGATATCAACCCCTTATCAGATATATGATTTGCAAGTATTTTCTCCCATTCACTATGCTGCCTTTACATTTTTTGATGGTGTCCTTTGCTGTGCAGAAGCTTAGCTTGATGTTGTAGCCCCACCTGTCTGTTTCTGCTTTTGTTGCCGCTGCTGGCATTCC
>NW_006797916.1:2360023-2361845 GCF_000442215.2 Lipotes vexillifer | reverse complement strand
CGGGGGGGGGGGGGGGTGCTCTTCTCCCTTGGGGATGAATTAGAGACCCGAGGTAGGGACCCAGCAGTCCGCTGGGCAATGCTTTCAGCACCCACTGGTGGGTGTTGCCTAAATCAGGTGTTAGATGGTAGCTGTGAAATGTGGTCTCTGAGGCCGCCCTGAGCCCGTGCCAGGCCTCCCTCCACGGGAGCCGGGCCGGTGCCACCTTGGTGCTCACAGTGTGCCCCACACCCAGGCACCCCCCGGGGTCTCTCCCTCCTGACCCTGCAGATGCTCAGCGGCTTTCTCCTCCACCCACTCCCCAAACAGAAAAACAGGCCTGGGGACCCCTCGCTGACATTCCATTATTACATAAATAGACAACATTTAAATTTTCAGTTACTCAAACAACATAAGAAAAGATGCATAGACGTTCATCCTGCAGGGATAAAGCGAGACCCCAGGACTCGGGAGGAAGCTCTGTTAGCAGCCTCCCAGGCCAAGGCTGATGTAAAGGAATGCGCATAACACAGGAGCCCAGGCCCTACCTGGCTCTCCCGCCCGTTCCCAGCGCCATCTCAGCCCTGAGGTCTCCAGCCCCACACTCCCTCTGCTCTGCTTCCCCGTGATGCTTCTGGGCTCTCGTTCCAGGGAACCCATCTTTCTCCATCTGGGGGGGCCTCTGAGTGCCCCGTGAGGGTCCCCCCTGTGGCCCTGCATGCTGGCCGGGCCGCCAGGAGCCCCTGACAGCCAGGCACCCTGTGCCTTTGGGGAGACGGGTGCTTCCTGGTCAGTGTTGGCTCCCGAGCGGCCCCGGGTGATGAGCTGTCCCCTCCCACACTACCCCGCGGACACTGCCCTTGACCTGTGTCCCAGGCCGGCCCCCCAGCAGCTGCATCCAGCCCCTGCCTCTGCCCACACTGTGAGGGTCCGGGGTGGGGGGCAGGACAGGCATCCAGGTAGGGCTGTGCTGGGGGAGGGGTCTGAGGGGCAGCAGGGAGGCCATGGGGTTCAGAGGGAGCAGGGCCTGGAGAGCCCCAGGGAGGGACCTGGAGTTCCCAGGGCCTGAGAGGGACGGGGAGGCCATGCAGAGAACCAGGCCAGGGACCTACGCAGCCCAGGGTCCCAGCTACTTAGGTCCACATTCTGTGAGAGCCCCACAGAGAGCAAGCAGGTAGACAAGAGACTCAAACGGCCACCAGTTCAGGCTGGCAGATTGGGGTGGTGGTGAGGGCCTGCACTGAAGACGAGCGGGGCTCCCGTCCACGCAGGGCTCATCAGCAAAGGTCTTCACAGGCGCTCACGGAGGCCCTGATGGAGGGGCCTGTGCAGGAAGGGAGGCTCCCCAGGGGCCTCACTCGAGGCCTTGGCAGGTGGGAAAGGGGGGGTGGCGTGGACACAGGATGGCTGGGAACACAGTCTGGGGGGCACTACCCAGAAGTGGGGTACTTGTGAGGCGTCCTGGGTTTCTGGACCCAGACGCGGGCTCGCTGGGGGTGGGGGGCGCCCAAGGGCCTTGTGCAGAGCAGGGCTCTCGGATCCGGTGCACCATCGCCACTGCGCGACTGTGACCAAATCTGTGTCCAGCTCGTACTGAAGCGGCGGCAGGGCGGTGGCGGGGGAGCAGATGCGGGCCCCGCGGGGCAGTGGGCCTGGCTGAGAGGGGAGGCCCGGCCGCCCTCAGGCCGCCCAGCCTCCCCGCTGCCCCCTCCTTGCTAGTGGGACGGGCCTCCACAGAAATGCGAAGACAACCGCCCGCCCTGCACAAAGCTGCCCCTCCACAGGGGCCAGGGGATACCCCCGCCCGGAGGAGCGGGCAGGGGGCTGAGGGGGGCAGGCCCCA
>NW_006797916.1:2353163-2356526 GCF_000442215.2 Lipotes vexillifer | reverse complement strand
GCCGTGGAGCATCTGGGCCCGTGAGCCATGGCCGCTGAGCCTGCGCGTCTGGAGCCCGTGCTCCGCAATGGGAGAGGCCACAACAGTGAGAGGCCCGCGCACTGCAAAAAAAAAAGAAAGGCGCCGAGTTTTCCTGCTCACTCGTTGGACACCGGCCTGAAGGAGGAGGATGCGCCAGCCTGCCCGGCCTGGCCCTCCGAGGCCCCTCCTCTCCGTCCCCACCACACTCACACCCACAGCCTGAAACCCCTCCAACTTCAGGGGGCCACCGGGCACCGCCCCCCCCAGAAGCCCTTTCCAGGCTCCACGCCCCTGGGTCCCGTAGCCCCCTGCCCCCTAACCTGGCACAGGACGTCCCCAACTGAGCAGCTGTGCCTGAATGTCGTGTCCCCACACCAGGCCGGCAGGGGAATGGAGCGGGCAGGTGAGTGAGTGGGCTGCCGCAGGCTATGAGTGAGCAGGTGCCAGGCTGCTGGGGGGCTGGCATCTGTGGGGAAACCCAGTCCCTTCCCCTCTACAAACTGGATGATGGTTCAGTCCCCCAGGGAGGGGATGCACTGCCACCACACAGGTCATCGACTCTTGTCCCTGACTACTGTCCCTGACTACCGTGACAGACACCCCTAACCTTGCCCCCCCCCCCCTAGCAATCTATTAGCTAAATCCAAATTAAGCAAATGAAGCCACCCACTTAAATCTGAGAGAATCCAAAGCATTCAAGCATGAGAGCTGAAACCAAAGAAAAGAACAGCATGTGCTGAATAGAAATTTGAAGGTTGACTTAATTTCTGTGGAGGGCAAATCTGAGTGATATTTTACTGAGCAGAATTCATTTGTAAAGTCTGAGAAAATGAGCTTTGATGGTCCCTCTGGAGCATTGAGGGGCCCAAGAGTGAAGGCTTAGTAAATGGCATAAGAGACGTTCAGTAGTGTGGTGTAATTCTCAAATAAACTTCTTAAAAATCACCCCACCCCCCCCCCCCCCCCCCCCACACACACACACAGCGAGCAAACCCGCAGGTGCCGGGAGCACAGCAGCCCCCACCAGCTGCTCAGGCCTCGAGCCCACACCCTGTGCCTGCCATCCTGGAGACTGTCCCAAGCAGAGGGAGAGTCACCAGGTCTGGGACACTGGAGGGAACACTGCTGGCGAATCTTGCAGACTACGCGGGCTTTTGTGCCTGGAAAACCCAGGAGGTTCTGTGGGGAAACTGCTATGGCAACAGGAAAATCTAGTCCAGGATCAGCTGTAAAATTAACATCCAGAAATAAATGGCTTCCGTACATCCAACGGTAACCACTTAGAAGAAAAAGCGATAGTGAATATTCCGCCTATGACAGCAACAGAAAAGGCTGCGTGTCCAAGGCGTAGATTTAGTGAGAAAAGCACGAACCCGCAGGAGAGCGGAGTACCGGCGTGGCCTGGTGATCTGGGGAGGATGCCTCGACGCCATCGAGACGTCAGTTCTTCCAAATTCTATAAATTTAATACTATTCCTGTAAAAACCCACATTTCTGCAACCGTAAAGTTCACCTGGAAAAACAAACAGGCAAGTAACAGCCAAGAAAACCAGGAAAGGAAAGTGAAAGAAGAGCAGCTTTATCAGATCTAATACTGATGATCATTAAAACAGTGGCATTAGCACGTGAAAAGGCAGGAAGAGAGCCAATGAGTGGTGAACCAGACTTTTCCTAGGTGGTGCTGGGACAGCACAGCTATTTGGGAAGTATAGTATAGTAAGGTAGATACGTTCCTCCTACCCTGTGCTTGCATCAGTCCCAACCCTATGAGACACAGGAGAAAAACCTACCAGAACTTTACAGGGAGGGCAGGGATGCCAGCTCACCCTAGGTGCCATGGAAGAGAAGACGGGGAAATTCAGCTGTGTAAATTGGGGAAAACCCTGTAGCACAGCAAAAACATCATCACGAGCAGAGACTGGGGAAAGTATTTGCAATATCACGCAGAAGGCTAATGCTCCAATTATAAAAAAGGTCTAAAGTCAGGGAGACGCAGCAAGGTCAGAGTTGCAATGGAAAAGCGAGCCAGAGAAATGACGGACCGTTCACGCACATGCCTCCCACATGTCATATATACACATGTGCACACATGTCCCTTAAACAGGGAAAGGATGCTTATTTTCACTCAAAATAAGGAAACTGCACATCACAGCCACACCTATTCACCAGCCAATTCAGAAAGCTTGACTACACCCTGGGCGAGGATGCTGGGAAGCGGCTGCTTAGCACTTAGTGGAGCCTTTGCCCTTCACTCCTGAGCCCCACCTGTGCAACACCTCCCCGGGGCACTGGCAGAAACAGGAAGCACGCGGAGTTCACTGTGCTGGACCTGATGGCCGAAGGTAGGGAGGCCCCGGGGTGGCAGGAGCAGGGGCCCTGCCCGGACTCTGGGTGAACTGGCTTCTGGGCGGCCTCCAGCCCTCAGGTGTGTGCAGGAGACACTCGGCCCCGGAGCACGGAACCAGGTTGGGGTCCGGTCAAAAGACAAGGGGGCAATCTGAGCGTCAAAACTGCTCAAATTAACATGAAAAATCTAATTGTTTCACATACTCTGAGCAAGTTTAAAAGACCGTGAGCTCATACTGATACTGGAAAAAATATTTTAAGATGAAAGATCAGGGAGGGAAGGAAGTGGCCTCGGGTGTGCTGGCAATGCCGGCCGCCCTGGCAGCCGCGCTCAGATAAGAAGTGAGACCGAGAGCGACACTCAGCACTTTGCATCCGCCTTCCCGTAAGGTGGCCCCTGCCGCCTGCCGCCTGCCGCCTGCCGCCTGCCGCCACTCACTTTTTCCGTTCCCCTGCTCTGCCCCAGCCGCGTGTGTCACCGGCCTGGTGGGGCGTCGCGCCCACCCCCTGCCCACACCCATTCCAGCGGGTCAGTCTCTGCATGAGTGTCTGTGCATCCCACGGAGCCACAGCGGCGGGGAGCGGGGAGGGGGGAGGGCGGGTCTCAGGGCTCCCTGCTCCCAGCCTGAGACCCCGGCAGCCCACCAGTTTCCAGGCTCTCCCTAGCCGAGCCCAACCCTGGCAGCCCCTCTGCCCAGCAGGACACCCCCTCGGGCTACTGTGCCCTCCTGGTCCCCGGCCGCTGTGCTGGGAAGTGGGGGTGGCCAGACACCTCACCATAGGAGTCCGAGGTCCCACAAGGCCTGTGGGATTGTGGCGGGGGGGGGGGGGGGGGGGGGGGCGGGGGCGCGGGGGTCTTTTGCCGGACGGTGCTGTGGAGGGACACACCGGCACACAGGCGGCGGCGCCGTGGCTCGGCGCCAGTGGGGGCGGCCGGGTGCAGGTCGAGGGCCTCGCGGGCCGCACGGACGGCACCGGGCCGCGCGGCGGAGCCTG
>NW_006797916.1:2313909-2352201 GCF_000442215.2 Lipotes vexillifer | reverse complement strand
GACCCCCCCCCATAGGAGTCCGAGGGCCCACAAGGCCTGTGGGATTGTGGCGGGGGGGGGCGGGTGGCGGGCGCTGTGGCCAAGGCCTCCTGGCAGCAGAGGGGCTCAGGTCTCAAAGCGAGCCCAGCCTTGGGAACAGGGAAGCGGGGCTACCGTGCGGCGCCTGGGCTCTCAGCCCTTCTGGGTTGGTGGTCTGATGTGGACGGATGCCCCTATGGTCTGAGTGAGGTTCTTGAGTGTTTGGAGACTTCAGAATGTGGGGACCCCCCTGAGAGTGACCAAGGCGGTGCGGGGAACCCTTCCCAGGGGTCCTGTACCTTGACCCGGTCGGGCTGCCCCATCCGCTGGGGGGTGGCCTGTGTTCCTGGCTCCCAAGCCCACGACTTGGGTGGGCAGGGGTGGGGGAGGCTCCCCACAGCCCTTGCCTCCCGCGGTTTGGGGTGCCCTGGGCTTGCCACAGGTCAGGGCCGCCTCTGAGAGCCACTTTAGGGGAAAGATGTGTCACCTCCCCATAACCCTGCTTCTCGGCCCCGTTATCTGAGCATCACAAGGCGCTCGGCTGCTGGGCCTTCGGGCAGGAAGAGGCTCTGGGCCAAGGCACCCACACGTCCAGGCAGATGGCGCCCGGCCTCACATCCGTCCCGAGGGGCGCCGGCCCCCGGTGGCCTGCCCAGTGGGCACAGAGCCACACCTAAGAGCCCCCCAGCCGCTTTGACTTCTCCTAGCCAGGGGTCCCAGTGGGGGTCGTAGCGCCTCTAGATTCAGCTCCTGTTGGTCCTTTGGGCAAAATGGGGCTGGCCCAAGGGCATGGCGTGAGGGCGTGGCATGAGGGCGGGGCCTGGGCCGGGGCGGGGCCTCAGGCGCGCGCGTACCAGCGTCCAACCGACCCACGGCGGCAAAATCCATGATCGTTTTTTGTTTTTATCTCAGTCTGAATTCCGAAAATATACTATCAAATGTTATTATTCAGCCATTTAAAACATTAATTAATTTTAAAAATTCTGTCCATACACATTCATAGCAGCATTATTCACAGTAGCCACGAGACGGACGCAAGCCGCGTCCATCAGCTGATGAAGGGTAAGAAGAATGTGGTCTGTGTCCATATGACAGAAAATTGCTCAGCCTCAAACAGGAAGGAAATTCTGAGTCATGCTACAGTGCGAATGAACATTAAGGACATGATGCTCAGGGAAATAAGCCAGACACAAGGGGAGGGACACCTATGATTCCCTTGTATGAGGTACTTAGGTAGTCAAATCATAAAGACAGAAAGTAGAATGGAGGGTGCCAACAGCTGGGGACGAGGGGTTGGGGAGTTAGTGTTCAGTGGGGACAGTGTCAGTTTAGGAAGATGAAAATGGGGCTGGGGTAGAGAATGGTCATTGCCACAGCTGTGTCAAGTCAGAGGCTGGAGAGCCAGGCGAGCTGATGCTGCAGCTGGAATCTGAGCTGTCAAGGGCAGAATCCCCTCTTCCTCAGGGAAGCTCAGCCTTTTCTCATAAGGCATTCAACTGGTTGGGGGAGGCCCCCACGTTATAAAGGATAACGTGCTTTACTCAAAGTCTGCGGATTTAAATGTTAATCTCATCTAAAAATAGCTCTGTGGGCAGCCTCCTCCTTCCCACCCTCCAAACACTCTTGAGAGACGGCACATGGCCCCACCCCACCCGACGTTCATCACGGTTTTATTCTCGGTGCCGCTCTGAGCGCACAGAACCTCTCCCTTCTTCCCTGTTACAGACACTGCCCGGGAAGGACCCCGGCCACCACCACCCCACGCCCCTCCCCTGTGGGTCCACACCAGGACAGGTGCAAGCACAAGCTCACGGTCACCTGGGGAGGGCAGGACGGGCCGCCGTGCACCCATCAAACTGGAAAAAGGAAAAAGGCAAACAGCGTGCAAGAAAACAGCCTTCTCACTTGTATAGATAGCTTGTGAATTACTACTCCTTTTAAGAAAATAGTCTGCTGTTATCTATGAGAATAAAAAACTGCAGAGATTTTTGCTCAATCACCCCACAGTTGAGAATCCATCCTGCAGAAATCAGTCTTGGTTTGTAAAGACAGGTGTTAAAAGATGTACACTGCAGCTTTGTTTGCAGTGCAATAATAATAATAATAATAATAATAGAAGCCATCTGAATGTCCCCAGCAAGGAAATGTTGGCTGGCCCACGTACATCAATGCTCTAGAACACATCGTGCAGTTACTAAGAAAGCATGAGCTAGGATGTGAGTCTTGAAAGGCATCTGTGTTGTTGTCTGGACTCTGCAGGAAATGGACCCCAGGATGGAGGTTTGCAGCTGGGGGCATTGGGGTGAGGGAAGTGGCCGTGAGCCACACCAGACCACAGCGACAAGCCTCGTCCGCAGGGCACGCGGCCCGGCCAAGCACTGCTGCACTCGGGCGGTCAGCTGCAGGACCACAGTGCGGAGGAGGGAGGGAGGGAGACCCAGAGAGACAGAGACAGAGACAGATGGGGGAGGGAGGGAGGAAAAGCCAGATAGACAGAAAAACAGAGACAGAGACAGAGAGACATGGGGGGAGGGAGGGAGGGAAAGCTAGACAGAGAGAGACAGACAGAGAGACGGAAAGCTAGACAGAGAGAGACAGACAGAGAGACATAAAGACAGAGACAGACAGAGAGACAGAGACAGAGTAGGGAGGCGATGACTGCAGCCAATCTGTCACAGCAAAGACAGAATTAGTGAGTTGGAAGAAAAGTCTGAGTGAAGCACACAGACAGAAAATGATGGAAAACACACAGAAGAGAGCAAGAAGCACCCAGTGAGAAGGGCAGCGTTCAGGAACTCGGGCCCCAGAAACTCTGGAATGGGATTAGGCAGCCAGTGTCGCCTGTTGGCGTCTCCGGCGGCCACTGGAACTAACTTGCTTACAGCAGCACAAACTCATCCCCCTTCAGCTCTGAAATGGGTCTCACTGGGCTAAAGTCACGGTGTCCACAGGGCCGGTTCCTTTTGGAGGCCCCGGGGGAGAATCCGCTCGCTGCCTTTTCCAGATTCCAGGGGTCACTGCATCCCTTGGTTCCAGGCCCCTCGCCCATCCTCAAGCCCAGCATCGTAACAACGGCTCTCCCCTCTGACCCTCTGTCCCCCTTCTAAGTGCCAGCCCACCCAGATAACCCAGGACAATCCCCCATCACAAGACCCTTAACTTAATCACGGCTGCAGGGTCCCTTTCTCACAAAGATCACACACTCACAGGTTCCGGGGGTTAGGACGCTGACACCTTCGGGAGCCTGTATTCTGTCTACCAGACATCACATCTGTTTCACATTTCCTTGGAGGTCCTGCCAGTCCAGTAAAACAAGGAAAGGAAACAAAAGGAACAGCATTGGAGAGGATACAACGCAACGGGCAGTCTGCACTAGACTGTTTGCAGTGCAATAATAATTATTATTATTATTATTAGAACCCCCAGCTAGGCCCGACCCGGCCTGGGGAAAGCACCACAGGCGCACGACAGAGCCTGGGGAAATGCCCAGGGGCTGGTCCATCAAGTTGGAACCGAGGAAGGAAGGAAGAGGCTGGCAGAGCCCAGGGCCATCCCAGAGGGCCTGGGGGGTCAGATCAGCCTGTGGGGCAGTGGGAGGAGGGGGCAGAGGAGCGGCTCCTGTGGGGTCAGGCTGGGCCGCACCTGAGGACCAGTGGCCCCGGAGGCTGGACAGTGGTGCACTGCTCGAGGTACAGTCACCCAGGACCAGGGAAGCCAGGGCCACAGGCCCCAGCAAGGTTGAACACTGCAGGCCAGCAGCTGGATCCAGGCCCGGAGAGCGGGGAGGGCCTTCCCTAGCTCAGCTGCCCCCTACAGCAGCAAGCACCAGGTGCCCTGAGCCCTCGGGGACCAGCCAGAGCAGGTGCAGGTGGCGACAGGCCTCGGGGGTGGGTGAGGACGGTTTTAGGAGGGGGCCTAAGCTGCCCTGAGCCCAGGGACTCTCCCCACAGCCTCCCTCCCTGCCTGGGGGTGGGTCACACCTGGGGAAGCCCTAACCCAGAGCCCTCAGCCGCGGCCTAGACCATGAGGAACCAGGATGGGGCCAGTGAGGAAGCCACAGCTCTGGGATGGACCCAGTCACCGAAGGCCGGCTCTGCTCGCTTGGGAGACCTCACTTCACGGCTGGCCTGCATGGGGTGCTCAATGGAGGGGACTCACCCCGGCCCGCTGGGAGCCCCATAGCGGGAGGAGCCTGCCCAGGATGTAGGTGCAGGAGTGAGAGGCTGGCACCTGCCTGCCGTGCCCGCTAGGACTCCAGCCAGTGTCACAGTCCCCAGACAGGGACAGCCGGGACCTGCCCTGGCTGGCGCTGGCCCTCCCCCAGGTGGGCCAGCAGTGCTTTCCCGAAGTTCCACAAACAGGGCAGCCTGAGTAACAGGTGTCTGTCCCCTCCCAGTTCTGGAGCCAGAAGCCCCACATCAAGGAGTCCCAGGGCCACGCTTCCTCCCCTGGATCCAGGGAGGGTCCTCCTGCCTCTTCCTTTCTGGGGGCTCCAGGTGTCCGTGGCCTGTGGCACGTCCCTCCAGTCCCGGGCTCCAGCTTCACGTGACTTCTCCCTGACGGCCCTTTTCTCTTATAAGGACACTCACTCCTGCCTGCCTTAGAACCCAGCCTAACCCAGGACGGTCTCCTCTCAATCCTAACCTTAATTACACCTGCAAAGTCCCTACTTCCAAACAGGTCACAATCCGAGGTTCCAGGTGGAATTTAGGGCACACTAATCACCCGGTCTGGAAGTCAGTACAGGACACTGCCGTACACACCTGTGACCTCTGGGCCTCTGGAAAACCCCACCTGCCCGTCTTTGCTGGTTTTTGTGGCTTAAACCTAAAAACAGAAGAGCGGACTCAAGTCACTGCCCAAAAGCCCCAGGTAGAAGGGCTGTCCTTACGGGGGGCTGAGGCGGCCTGGAGGTGGAGGGGGTGCCTGGAGCCCAGTGATGACCCCTGAAAGGTGGCCACCCCTGCAGGGGCGGCTGACAGTGAAGGAGAGCAATAAGGGGGGGGGGGGTCTCCCGGCTCCCAGGGGACTGGCTGTTCTGAGTTCCCTGGGGACCCTTGGGCCTCCACTGCTCAGAGCCTTCCTGGACCTCCCCACCCTTGGGGAAGACCATGTAAGATGTCATGCTGTCCCGGAATCCAGGCTAAGGAGGTGACAGAAACTGGGGCCAGCCAGGGACACCCCAGAGATGCTCATCACCCATGGGGAAACTGACCAGCCCCAGAAGGTTGCCCTGCAGGGTCCTCATCATGGAGCATCGGGGCCCATAAACAGAGCTGGTGGGGAGGGTGATAATGTGCTAAAATGAAGCCATAGTTCTTTTTTTTTTTTTTGAAACCTTTCTTTTTTTTTTTTTTTAACAACTTTATTGGAGTATAATTGCTTTAACAAGGGTGTGTTAGTTTCTGCTTTATAACAGAGTGAATCAGTTATACATATACATATGTTCCCATATCTCTTCCCTCTTTGTCTCCCTCCCTCCCAGCCATATTTCTTTTAAAAGAATTTCTTTAAGGAATCAGAAAGAAATGCCAAAAAGATAATCATAGTTGTGGTGGACAGAAGGATACGTGTGGGTCACTTTTTTCTTTATAGTTTTATACATTTCCCAAATTTTCTACAATGAACACATTTTATTTTTATAACCAGAAAGAAGATGTTACAAAGAAGAGGAAATAAGAAGGTGCTTCCACGAGGGCACAGAGGGCAGGTCCTGGGAGGTGACCCATCCAGGGAGGGGCAGCCGCCGCGCTCCCCACCGGCCCCACCAGCCGGCAGTGCAGACCAGGCACGTCTGGGGCTGCCGCGCAGAGACGGCTTTGCCTGTCCCCCTGCCCCACGGCTGGCAGCCTCCAGCACTGGAGAGTCTAGCTAAGGGGGGCAGACCCCCACGGTGACGTGGCTAGAGCACTGGGGACCCTCCCCAGGCTTCGACGTGGAAAGAACTGAGGAGAGACAGCCCTGGACAGACACGCAGGATCCCTTTATTTCTTGTTCATAAGCCAGAAAAAAGCCAGCAGAGCAAGAGGAAAGAGGAAAATGGTACAGGCGACCAAGCACCGCGGGCTAGGCGAAGGATCCCGGCGCCACGCTCCCACCGCCACACCCCCCAGCCCCTGCTGTCGGCCTTGGGAGGGGGCGGGCTGGGCCATGCAGGGCTAGCCACCCGTCCACCCTGGGCCATCCAGGCCACCCTCCCTTCCGGCTGCACACCTCCTTCCTGAAGACCAGCCCTGCTTGGAGACTGTTAACAACTGAGCTTCTGTGAAATTCAGCGAGGTCCCACACAAACACTCACCCTCACGAACCTCCATGGAGAAGCCAAGGAGCAAAGGCGCCTCTCCAGGCTGGAGCCCCGTCCAGGCCTGGGGTCACGCCGACACCCCCACCCCGCCACCTCCCAGCATCCTCCGCCCCTGCTCCCCTCCCCGCTCCTCCTGGGCACCAGGGGCCAGGCCTGGCCAGAGGCCCATCAGGAAGGCCGGCAGCGCCCCAGAGGCTCGTCCCCAAGGCTGGGATGCCCGGTGCCCGCCCCAACGTTCCCCAGGACTTCCTGCAGGGAGAACATGCAGAAAGAGATCTCCTTGTAGGAGACCCCAGTCCCACTCTCATACAGACAGGCGAAGGTCAGGGCTCTCTCGGGGGTGGGCCTGATGGACGCCAGGTCAGAGTAGCCACTGGGGCCCTTGTGGATCACCCAGGGCTCCGGGCAGCTGTGGGGGTCCAGGGGCAACCGGCTCAGGATGATGCCCATGTGCAGCTGTGCCCTTCGCCCCACCAGGTGGGAATACAGCAGTCACGTGGGGCTCTGAGACAAGGCCGAGGTGCGACCAGGAGCTCGGGGGTCCGGGCCCCCCTGTTCCCCCCAAGCCCAGGCCCTGGGCCAGGCTCACCAGAGCCATCCCCACATCCCTCGGTCCCACCCAGCCCCCCGCCCCCTCGGGTGTCTCCAGCGCCCTTCTTCCTCTGGGGGTTCCTGGGGCCCATGGAGCACCCCTCATCCTCCGGCCTGCTGGAGGGCGGGGCCGGAAAGCCCACAATGCTGCCCTGGCAGCCCCCGGCGGCCCCGGCCAAGGCGAGTACCAGCTCTCCAGGCAGGAAGGAGGTGCCCTCGTCTACACTGAGCACCTGCACGTGGCTGCCCAGAGGGCTCCAGGCACTGCAGTAGAGGATGCCAGCGGCCTGACCCCTGTCCACCACCGCCAACTGGCCCTCGCCCGAGCGCAGGTTGGGCACGAGGCCCCCATGGTGCCAGGTGCGGTGAAGGAGTGCCGGCCGGTCCCGCAGATCTCACCGAAGCACTCTCGCCGGTCCACGCGGTACGTGTAGGCCGGCACCAGCAGGCGGCCTGAGCACAGCCGGACGCCATGGCTGGAGCTGACGGCAAACGTGGCCCAGTCTGCAGGGAGGAGGGGCTGCTGGTCCCCCCGGTCAAGCAGCACCACCACCCTGGGGGACGGGGAGGACGGGGGCCAGTACCCGGGTTAGGGGACAGCTCAGGGGGCAGCCATCGGCTCACTGTGCCCCCACCGTCCACTCCTTCCGGCCACCCCCAGGCTGTACAAGCCTCCTGGGTCATTAGCAGGAGCCACGAGCCCAGGCAGGCCGCTGGGCCAGGTTCTCAGCGGGTGAGCGGAAGGCCGGCTCCCAAGTGTGTGCGCTGCCCAGGCAGAGGGGCAGCTGAGGGCGGGAGGGTCTGGGCAGCCCCTCCTGGCAATGGGCTCGAGTCCCCTGGGGTAGGGTCCACACCAGCAGACAGCTCTTTAGATCCACTGTGTCCTATCTGGGTCTCAGAGCCTGCCCCACCCCTCTGTTTAGCTCCTACCTGCCAGGGCCTAGGTGACCCCTGGGTCAGCTTCCACATGCCAGGGTCGGAGTGGCCCCGAGGGCAGTGGGTGGTCAGGCCCTTGGGGAAGGGGCAGTGAGAGCAGAGGGAAAGCGCTGGTGTCAAGCCGACCTACCCGGCTGCCGCCCTGGGCTGGGCCCCGGGGGAGGGGTGAGAAGGAAGATAGAGGAAGGGGCAAAAGAGGGGACCTACCGGGGGTTTGGGGCCAGAAGGGACCTCAGCGCTCAGACAGAGACAGGCTCGGGAAGATGACAGAGCCTGCCGGGCGCGGGACTGAGGGCTTCCGGGGACAGGACCGGGGCGGCCCACCAAACGGCGACGGTGGCGCTTAGGCTGGGTGCGGGGTGAGGTGGGAGCTCCAGCCAGGCCCCCCTCCGCCGCCGGGGTGCAGACCCCCCCGCGGTGCAGAATCCCATTCCCCGCCCCGCGCGAACCCCTCCCTGCTCGGACCCCCCTTCCCCCTCCGCACCCGCGCCCTGCAGAGCGGCTGCCCACCTACCCTGCTCGGCGCCGCCCACCACTTCCGCCGTGAGGTCCCGTGCGCCACCCCCCCGCGCCCCGCGTCCCGGCTGGTTACGCCGCCGCGATCTGCGCGGCCTCGCGGGTGCGGCTCCGCACGGCAATGAAGAGTAAGACTGGCCGTGCGCGCGACGTGCCCTGGGCAGGGGCTCCTGGAGCGGTGCTCGTCCGGGACCGCCGTCCCCAGCACGCGCGCAGCCCGCACTGCGGGGAGGGTGCCGAGCCTCAGTCCCCAGTCCTTCCGCGCAGCGCGGCCCCCGCCGCCCACCCCGGGCTCACCCGCATGGAGCCCCCAGCCAGCGTGCCAGTCCTCTGCACCAGGCGGTGGGCGTGGGCGTCGTCGGGGCTCAGCCGCTGCTCCGCGAAGGCCAGCAGGGTGGGCCCGGGGGGCACGGGCAGCAGTGAGGGCACGCGGTACGTCAAGCCGGCCCTCTCGCCCTGGAAGAGCACGGTCCGTGCGGGGACACGCGGGGCCCCATGCTCTGCTGGCGCGGGCCCAGGACCCCAGCGTCAGCGGGGTCCCTCCGGATGGGCGAGGGTTTTCTGTGGGTGCAGGCACCCTGCCCCTGCCCTGGCCCAGCCCGCCTTCCTGTGCCCACCTGGAGACCGCCCTGTCCCAGGGCCCCTCACCCCCGTCCAGGGTGGTCCCTCCCCAACGGCTATTGCACCCCAAATGTCTGGAATCCGCGCCAGCATGGCCCACGGAGAGGGAACTGGTTGGTTGACAGGAGCGGTGTAGCCTGGCCAGAGCCCCTCGGCCCTGTGCACCCACGTGCTGGGGACTTGCGGTCTTCACAGAGCCTGCCTGGCAGGAGGCTGCCGGGGGACCCCAAGGCTCTGGACAAGGAGGGGTTCAGTGTCCCCAAGTAGGGGCCCCACAACCACAGGAGCCGTGCAAACAGACACGCAGAAAAGGACACAGAAAGACACGAAACACGGAAACATGGGAGACACAGAGGAAGACACGCTCACATGTGCTGCACGCAGATGCCAGGCTTCCGCTGCCATCACCCTCTCAGACCTGGGGTCCTGGGGGTAGCCAGGAGATATATAGAGGGTTGCCTGCTGACCCAAGGGGGGCCCAGCAGCTCTCCTGCAGATAAGGGTCCTGAACTCCAGGCCCCGGCGGGACATTTGCGAGGTAGGGGACCCGCCGCCCTGCCCCCCGGGCTCCTAAGCAAGGCTGGGGGACATGGGGAAGCCCAGCAGAGCCACCCTACCTACGGGGTACCCCAAATAGCTCACACGTGTACCCCAAGAGAGCTAGGGGTGGTACAAGCCAGCGGGGCAGCGAGAGGAGGCCAGAGAGGTCACCGCCCTGCCGTCCTGCCCCTGCCCCTTCCAGGCAGAAAGGAGCCAAGTGTGGGGCGGGGGGGGGTTTAGTCTGCAGTAGGGGTCAGGGGTTTGAACTTGAAAAGCAGCGGCTCCCACACAGTGATGGGAGGAAGATGAGCACCCTCCACGACGGAGCCCCCCAGAAGCGGGAGCACACACAGGAGAGAAGCCAGGCTGGGGACAGGGCGTGGAGGCTGGGTGCGCTTCTCAGAGCTGAGAGCCAAGAGGGGAGGGGCGGGGGGAGACCACAAGCCAGGCGCCAGGAGCGCCCCAGCAGGAGGGAGCGTCCCAGGGTTCAGCCACCGTGACGAAGGCCACAGCCCAGGCCTCACGAAGCCTGTGGCTCCCTAGACCTTGGCTGGCCACCCAGCCCCCTCGCCCACAGGCCCGGGGTTCCTGCAGGGGTGACAGGGCGTGGCCTGGGCGGCCTTTCTGGGGTGGGGTCACCTGAGGAGGCTCAAAGGGCGGGGCCTCAGGTGTGGGTGCATTGGGGGCACACACGGTCTGCAATCCGCTGACCCCCTGCTGGGGGTCCCGTTCTGATTCGCACAAAGGTGGGCTGGCCAAGCCCCCACCCAGTGATGGCAGTGAGTCTGCTCCCCGCAGCGCAGTGGGGTCCAGGGGCTGCGACAGGAACCGGAAGTGTCTGAGCAGCTGAGGGCCAGACGCAGCGGTAACCAGACAGGGTGCTGGGGGGAGTGGAGTCCCTGTACAGCGAGGCCGGCGCACATCCAAGGACACAGTCGGGATGGAGAGAGTGGGGTGACAGGAATGAATGCACACATACACCTCCATGCCTGAGGTCCCCAAAACAGACAGACACAGCCACCTCTGCCCAGGACCGCCTGCTCCTGGAAGGCTCCCTGGGGCAGTGCACTAGCCCCACCATGCTGCCCCCTGAGCCCAGCGGACCCCTGCTCAACGCCAGGCCCGCCCACCCCACCATGCCTCTGGGACCTCTGAGAGCAGCTTCCCGTGTCCTGGAAGCCCTGGGCCCCCACCCCTACTCTGCATCCAAAGGGCAGTTGTGCCCAAGCAGGAAGCAGGTGCAGGTGCTCCATGTCCCTCCAGAGGCTGGATGGACACAAACGGGACATTCTTTGCATTTGGCTTTGCTCTGCAGGGCCCAGGACCGCCAGCAGCTGGTGCCAGCAGAGGAAGGGGGCTCAGGTCCAGCCCCCACTGTGGGACCGGGCAGCAGGGATGCAGGCCCCAGCAGCTAGCTGGGCTGTCTGCTCACTGCGCAGAGTGGGACGGGCTGCCGGGTACTAAGAGCACCTGCGCCCGGGGCCGGGCCCTGGGTTTCTGCAGAGCCCCAGAGCCTTGCGGGGGGGCGCTCAATCTAAGAGGGAGAGCAGGCCTCCCAGGCTGCTGTCCCTGCCCAGCTGGGCCAGTGCAGCAGGTTCCAGGGCTTTGGCTCGACCAGGATGGCCGTAACCCAGCGTTCAGGGAAGCCAGCACCCATGAGTCTCCATGCCCGTCTACCCTCCCCAGCGGGGCCCTCCCCAGGGGTGATGCAACACAGAAGGGGAACCGAGGCCGGGAGAGGAGATGGGACCTCCAAGACAGTCTGGTCCCCTGGTCCTGGACCCAGGCAAGTTACTGGGGGTCATTCTGCCCCAGCAGGGGCCTGCCCCGAACTCCTGCAGCCGGTCCTGTCTGGGTTCCGCCCTGGAGCACAAGTCAGCCCAGGTCACCTGCCCCACACCCTCTGGGCCAGCACGTTTGTCCCGTGGGCCTGCTGGCGCTGGGCACACTCAACCTGCAGGGCTATGAAACACATGCATACGAAGGGCACAGGCCCTTTGCACACAAGATGGGCAGACTTGGCTGTGTCACCTCAGGATGGGTCCCAGCCTAACCCGGGTGTCCTGTGCCCTCTCCAGGGCAAGGACTCATTTCAGACACTTCTGCCTGGTGAAGCGTCACCTATGGGCCCAAGTGCTCATGCTTGCTGGAGCGGGGCCCCGACACCCAGCCTACATCTACCCCATCCTCTAAATCTACCCCGAGGCCCTGCAGGAAGTCGTCCCATTGCGGGGGGCCCATGTGGCAACTCTGGCTGAGGGCCCTCGGTCATCCACAAGCCCATTGCCCTCAGGCCAAAGAGAGGCAGGTCCTGGCCCCCGAGGGCCGGAGATATAGGTGAGCAGGGAGGGGACTCACCGGGCCCCGCAGAGCTGGCTGCGGGGCAGCTGCAGGAGTGCTTGCCTCTCTGACCCACTCACAGGCAGAGACAAGGGCCCACTCTGTGGCCGGGAGCTGGGAGCTGGCCGTGCCCCAGGGCTGTGTCAGGATCCAGGACGGTCCCGCCAGCCATGCGACTGTGGTGCAGCACAGAGAGGGGTAGGGGGTGAAGAAAGGCAGCCAGGAGGGGGCAGTGTCCAGACAGGGCCACACAGGGCTCCTCTCTGCTGGTCAACTGGCTCCACCCTGGGCCCTCACCCTCCAACAAGGCTGTGCTGGGGGCGGGCTGCCACCAGGGGCCACAGCTGACCCCCGAGGGGAACACGGGCGTCAGCTGCCCCCAGAGATGCCTCCCACCACGACTTGGGTGCCTGCCTGCCGTTCCCTCGGCCCCCAAGATGCCAGCCCCTTTGGCCCTCATGGGCCCCACATCCTACCCCTGTGTCTGGGCCACCATCTCCTCCCCATGCCGGGGCCACACACCAGAGCCGGGCACCGGCAGGGCAAGGCGGGGCGGGGCGGCGGTGGCACCATGGCACCCACCCTACGGAGGTGGCCCAGATGTGGCACACATCACCTCTGCCCCCTCCAGGGGCCCCAGGATGTCGCCAGCCAGCAGCCCGTGCCCACATAAAAGTCCAGGGGTCTGCCGTGAACAGAAAGGCGAAGGCAGTGTGGAGGGACGGCTCACGCAGCCTCCCGCCTCTGGAGCCCCGTCCAAACCAGAAAGCAGGGCCTACCTTCCGCCCCGTCCCCCAAGTCCAGGCCAGGTGCTGCCTCACAGGCTGCCCGCTGAGCGCCCAGGCCCCGGAGAACTGGGGCCTCCAAGTCCCCGCAGCACCTGTTCGAAGCCCCCCAGGCAGAGCGGGGCTGCCTAACCAGGGCGCCCGGGGGCCACAGAAGGAGGTGGCCCGGCACACACACGCCTTGTTCCCTCTCTCAGGAGTTTTCACGTTTTAGTCAGATGCCAGCTTTTTTAAACCCAGAGACTTCACATAAAAACCTGTATTTCCAGCTTCTCTTGAAAAATCAGACGGTCTGTCTCCCCGGCTTCCCCCACTCCCATGGGCACCGCTGGCTGGGACACGCACACCCCATCCCAGTCAGCCGCAGCCCTGCTCACCAACCCTGACCCCAGCATCACAAGGCCTGGAGATGCCCCTCCAGAGAGGAGATTCACAGACTCTGCGCTCCCAGCTTTATTGGTCGTGCAGGACTTCGCGTTTTAAACAACTGAGTTTGTCTTGGATGGCCACCCAGATTGTTTCTGAAGTTCTCTGTTACAAACCATGTACACTTTACGTTGTGATAAATACCCTCAATTTTCCCTCCAAAAAGACAGTGCCAGTTTACATTCCTGCCAACCTCAAAGGCAAGAGTAACCGCCGTTGAATTTCTATGGTAATTTCGTGTCCTTGGTTACTGTGCCACTGAGCACAGGCCCATGTCCACGGTCCCAGCACTGTTGGCAGCGGTGACGGCCTGACACCCACTCCCTTGAGACAGCCTGCTCTCTGTATTAAGCAGCAGCAGTGCTTTCTGCTTATCCTGGACTCACTCGCTTGCCCCCGTCAGCTGAGTTGGGGGTCTTGTTTGCTTTGGGGGTTAGCAGAGCTGCCTGATGCTCAGGGCAGGGAGTTGCTTTGAGTCTTTGTTTAAATCGGGGTCATTTTGCCCATTCTTTGCTTGGCTCTAGGTTCTCATCTATGGCCCTTACTCTTCTTCCCAGACTCCTATCAGGTTGGCTCAGCCTGGATCTGATTCCCGTCTCCACTCTCCCTTGGAATTTCCTTTTTTGCATTTTCCTCTGGGTGGAGGATGGAGGAGCTTCCGGAGTTTCTTCTGGCGGACCCTGGCTCTCTGCAGTGTCCATCTATCTTTCACGGCCTCTATTCCATTTTTTCAGAAGTCATTTTTTCTGTTTCCAAATATTCTCTTTTATTCTCAAGTATGCCGCAATATGTCCTCTAATCTTACTGAAAATTCATTCTTCTTAAAGTCCCTCCATTAGGGGCTTCGGCGGCGCAGTGGTTAAGAATCCGCTTGCCAATGTAGGGGACACGGGTCCGAGTCCTGGTCCGGGAAGATCCCACGTGCCCACATGCCGCGGAGCAGCTAAGCCCGTGCGCCACAGCTACATCACGCCGTGGCCAGTCACCTCCACCTCTCCGTGGGGTCAGCCCCCAGTCTTCCTCTGAGCTGGCAGGGCGGAGACTCTGCTCCCCTGCAGGCCTGGCAGGGCTGCCCACCCCCAGCCACATCCCATCCCTGGGGCTGAGGGGTGGGTGGCCTCCTTGCTCCCCCCGGCTCCCCGACAGCCTGCTTGCAGCCCTGCCTGGGGCTTTCCTCCCACCCCCGGGGCCCCTCCAGCTGCTCTCCGCGACCTCCGCTCTGAGTGGTCCTCTTACTTAACCTCTTCTCACACTGCAGCAGCTTAGAGGTTTTAAGGTGAAAATCAGAAGCTTTTTCTTTTTCTTTTTAATAAATTTATTTTATTTACTTATTTTTGGCTGTGTTGGGTCTTCATTGCTGCGCGTGGGCTTTCTCTAGTTGCGGCGAGCGGGGGCTGCTCTTCGTTGCAGTGCGCGGGCTTCTCAACGCGGTGGCTTCTTTTGTTGCGGAGCACAGGCTCTAGGCACGTGGGCTCAGTAGTTGTGGCACGTGGGCTTCAGTAGCTGTGGTGCACAGGCTTCAGGAGCTGTGGTGCATGGGCTCTAGAGTGCAGGCTCAGCAGTTGTGGCATGCGGGCTCTAGAGCGCAGGCTCAGCAGTTGTGGCCCACGGGCTTAGTTGCTCCACGGCACGTGGGATCTTCCGGGACCAGGGCTGGAACCCGTGTCCACGCACTAGCAGACGGGCTCCTAACCGCTGCGCCACCAGGGAAGCCCCCCAAGAAGCTTTTTCTAAGCCAAACACAACAGCACCCTCAGCCCCTCCCTCGCCACCCGCAGGCACATGTGGCGCCTGTCCTCGGGCAAGTGGCCGGTGAGGAGCCGCTTCGGGAGGTGGGAGGTCTCTCCCCACCCCCACCCCACCGCGGGGTCCACTCCTGGTCCGAAGGCGCCTGTTGTTGGTGCCTGGCTGGCTCCCTTGCTCTGCCTGTGACGTTTTGTGTGACCGCAGAGCCCGCAAGGCTCTGGATGGGTGAGCCTCCCCAGGCCCCAACTTGACACACGCTCCGGGTGTCCTGCCGTCTGCGCCTGAGGCCCTGGGGAGAGCACGTGTTCTCCGCAGGCACGGCCCACCTCCGGGCTCTGCACTGTGGTCCACATGGCCTGCGTCCCCGCAGGTTCTGAGAGTCGCCTGCTGGATGTGACGGGGTTTCCTCTGGTCTTCCTGCTGTTCCAGCGGGTTTTTCTGGACGTGTGAAAACCCAAGACCTCCTTGTCCTTGGGGAGCCCATGTTTTAGCATCACATAAGCGGGGTCCGGCTGGCAGGCCTCCTTCCCACATTCCCTCCGCAGGCCACGTTGTTTCACTGATTCCAGGACACCATCCACCAAGACGGCACAAAGACCAGAGGACAGGGGGCCTCAGAGGCAGAAGGGAACCGTTGCTGGTCAAGGGGGGGCAGAGAAAACGGCATATCCCACCCCAGCTGCTGTGGGTCCTGAAACAAGGCCCCTGGCCCGCGGCGCCGCACCCCAGGCAAAGCATCCCAAAAATATAGAAAATGACATCCCCTCCCTACCCAACCCGGCCTCCAGGCGCCCAAAGTGAGTCCCATCTGCGGTCTTGACACGCAGGAAGGTTCTGTTTGAACCGGCTTCCAAGAGTCGATGGCCTTTCTCAGAAGCAGGAGGTGAGCTGCCCCCTCCATCCCCTCCTCCGGCCGTCCCTCTGTCCAGGGGCCACAGAGGCACACCCCCGCCTCTTTCTCAACAGACACACGGCCAGCGACGTGGCCACTGACTGACACCACCTGCAGACGGTGCCCCGTGCATGGCCCGGGGACACGCCGGCATGTGCATGCATGCACGTGTGCCATTTGTGTGCAGGTGTGTGCACGCGTGTGTGCGTGCACAGGTGGGTCCTGAGGGGCGAGCCCCAGGAGTAAACTGCAGGGCCGGTGGATGCCACTTCACTTTTTGACATTTTGGGGGCCAGCTTATCCTTCAAGGACATGGAGGGGTTCCCCTGCCACTCGCCCCCTCCCACCCCCAGTCACTAGGCCACCTTCTCGAAGCCCCACCCTTACTCTAGCAGGAAATGCCTCAAAGTTTTAAGCCCGCTAATAAACCATGCATTATTTTAATTCTCCAAAATAAACTTGCTTAGTCCTAAAACTTTTTATAGGAGGTCTCTCTGCATCACAAAGCCCCTCACTGCACATTACCCACGTGAGACCATGCCTCAGGGGCCTGATGAGCGGGGCTCCAAGTCACAGTGGGGGACAGGGACGGGGGACATGGCATGGGGATGGGGGACGGGGACAGGGATGCCCTGTCCCCACACACAGACTGCCAGGCCCCGGGTCACTGACGCTCGGGTGCTTGGGGAGCAGGGTACACGGGCACTTCACGGGCTTTTTTGAGGTTATTTTTCTAGGAACAGAAGGAAGGAGAGTATCGTGATTTAGTCCCACTTTTCCTGGAAGTTCACGGCAGCCAGAACCAGAAAACGTGCCCAGCCTCCCAGACTGTCTCCACAGCCCGAGCAGCTGCCCCAGGGACCAAGGTCAATGGGGAGCACCTGGTCGGGGTGACTGAAGATGCTTGTGCCGGGCGGGGCTTCTCACCCGGCACTCCTGACATTCGTGGTCAAAGAACCAGAAGGACACATCACAGCAAACCACCAAGTGCGAGAAACCAATGCCTGTCTTCCGACAGCGGTCTTGCCAACTCACGGGCCTTCTGGAAAACGGGGCAAATGACACCTTCCACGGTGGGGGGCATTCCTGTCACTGGCTCAAATGTGACTAAAAGTCACCTGTAAAGCACCCGACAGCCTGGGCTCTGTTGGTCAGAGCTCCGCGTGGACCCACCTCACGGTGCTCTACTGCCCACATGGAGTTCACCACCTCTGCCCAGGGCACCTCGGAGGCTCATGCTGTGCGGGGACCAGCGGAAGGACCACCCGTGCCCCCTCCCAGAGCTGCAACCCACAAGGTGGAATCCCAGGGGCCATAGGCAAAGCAGGGGCGACCTGGTCTATTCTGATTGGGCAGAACGGCTCACCCACCTGGCCTGTCCAGGACCTGCAAAGGGACGGAGTGCCCACCACGAGGATGGAGTGAGGACGGGGCAGCCCTCTCCATTCGGCCCACCCAACAGAACCGGCAGAGCACCCAGAGGAATCCTGCCGAGAGCCACATGTCCCAGGCTCCACAGGGCCGGCTCCCCACCGCCAACCAGGGAGCCGGGCACCCTGCCTGCCGCTGGCTCCGTCGTACGAAGGCCCTGTGAGCCCACGCCAGCCCTGCGGGCGTGCCCCACAGGCAAAGCCAAGGATCGAGGCCCCCTCCCGAGTCTCCCGCTGACCGCAGCGGGCGTCAGGTGCGGGTGGGCAGCGTCTTGTAGGGGTTCAGGATGCCCTTGGGGTCCAGGAGGGCCTTGAGCTGCTGCATGAGCTGCAGGGCCTCGGGTGGCTTGCTGTAGCCAAGGACGTCCTTCCTCTTGAAGCCCAGGCCGTGCTCAGCACTGACGCTGCCCCGCTGCCTGGCCGTCCACTCGTACACGTAGGGCTCCAGGGTGCCCAGCAGTGACGGGCTGAAGGCCTCTGCCGTCACGTTGAGGTGCAGGTTGCCGTCCCCTGGAGGGACGCGCAGGTCAGGCTGGGCCCCCCTTTCCTGAGAGCCCCCAGCCCCGCCCCTGCCCTGCCTGGAGGCCACCCCAGGGAGTGCTGGCCCCACCCACCTCTGCCCTCACAGCCAGCTTCCAGCCCTTCACGTCACTGGCCACTGACCTGCTGGTGACCACTCCCTTCCTCGGAGCTGCAGCTCCCTTGGCTTCACATACGTTTCTCTCCAAGTTCTCCCCAGCCCCCCACCTCCACACGCACAGCCTACCCCCCAACCCCTCCCCGAGGGCTCCAGACTGAGAGGAACGAACACCCGCCCGACCCGCGAGAGCCCCAGGCTGGACCACCAATGCCGCCACAGACCTGGGTCCCCAGTGCCCAGGAGGTCTCGGACCAGGTGACCTGGGGGCCTCTGACCCTGTGACCTGGGGCTTCTTAGACCCCCTCCTTCCATGCACATTTGTCAAATGCAGGGAGCAAACCAGGGATCCCTCTCCCACCAAAAGTGACTCCCATTGATACCCTCAGGGCGAAGGCTCTGAAAACAAGGGTCTTTCCCAAAGGAAACACTGCTGTCGGGGTGGCGGGTCGGTGGTGGGGGAGAGATAAGCTTATCTCCACTGACACTCAGATATCCACACCAGCAGCCAGCCTGCATGGGCTTGCAGCACAGTTCACAGGGCCCCCGCGGCCCCAAGGCCATTCCTGGCTGCGGGCCGGGACCCAGCCCCACTCCCACCCTCCCCACCTCCTACACAGGCAAATCACCCCAACTCGGCCTCAAATAACTCCCACAGATACAAGCCTAAGATACATGAGCCCAAAATTGCAAACACACGGAAAAGAAACCATGATGACCAAGACCTGCAAGGACCTGCGACCTGGTGATTTCCAGAAACGGAAAATAAATGTTTCACGTGTTTGAAGAAATGAGAGAGAAAAAAATATAAGACACTGACCAGGGAAAGCTTTTAAATATCCAGGCTGATCTTCTAGAAATGAAAAATACGGTCACTGAAATGTCAACAAGCAAAGAGAGATTAATGAAATGGAAAACAAATCAAGCACACAGAGGATCAGAGCTAGAGACAACAGGAAAGACAGACAGACGCATGGGGACATCGTGAGCCTGCGACTGAAGCTCCAGAAAGAAGGGGCGGGTGGGGAGAGACAATATTTGCAGAGACAACAGGGGAGCAATTTCTAAAAGCCAAGCCCACCAGACCCCAGCAGGGCATGCCGAAGCTCACCTAAACCAAGCAGAGTGAAGCCAAGGAACCCTGAGGAAAAGGGAAAGATCTTAAAAGGAACAAAAAGGAAAAAAATGGACTCCTTTCAATGGAACCACATTCGCTGACAGCTAACTTTGCAGCAACAGAAGTCAAGACGTCAGAATGATGTCTTCACTCTGCAGAGAACAGAACTGTCAACAGAGAATTTTGAAATCCATCGGCAAAAAAACCACTGAAGAACAAAATTCATACATTTTCAGGTAAATAAAACCCGAGACATGCTGTCACTTACTTTCCCACACTAGAGGCAATTCTAAAGGCAGGGCTGTGACCCCAGGTCAAAGAAGGACCAGAGGTATGGGTGAGTCTAGACAAACACTGACCTCGTGGAGTAATAACAACAGCACTGCCGCTATCTGGGGCTAAAAAACACGATGGAACACACTCCAAAACACAGTGTGTGACCAGGAGCAGATGGTAACATCAAAATGACAGGGTCCCAAGGTCCCTGCCCCAAGTACTGATCAGGGCTCTCAGGGAAACAGAACCAGGAGGACACCTGCAGATGCACGCAATGTACCGAGTGGGGGTTGGGGGGAGGGAGAGGGCTAGGGGGACGGAGGGACAGAGAGAGGTCAATTTTAAGGAACTGGCCCACGACTGTGGGGACGTGGGAGTCCAACCTGCAGGGCGGACCAGCAGCTGGAGACCTGGGGACGAGCGGATGCTGCAGCTCGAGTCCAGAGGCCGTGGGGAGAATCCCTCCCCCTCGGGGGACATCTGTGTCTTCCTCTTCAGGCCTTCAACTGCTTAGATGCGGCCCACCCACATCATGGAGGGTAATCTGCTTTACTCAAAGTCTGCCAATTTAAATGCTAATTTCATCTTAAAAATACCTTCACAGCAACATCTAGATTGGTGTCTGACCAAGCATCGGGGCACCACAGCCCAGCCAGGCTGACACACAAGATGAGCCACCACACTGTCTGGGAGGGGGATCATGATACTGATTAACTTCCAGCCCTGCTAAGGTAGGACCGCCCTGATAAGGCTACAATTCTAGGGCTACTGCCGAAAGGATAGATAGGCACAATTCCCTCATTAGTAAATGGAAACAAGTTATACGAGAAAAAACACCAACCAAAAGAAGGTAATAAATCAGAGAAAAAGAAATAGAAGAAATGAAGGACAAACAGAAGGCCCAAAGTCAGACAAATCCAGGTCACTGAGTAATTACAGTCTATGTAAATTACAAAATATGCCAGCTCAAAACAGCCTGCTATGGCATAAGGATTATTTTGAGCTGAAGGCAATTGAAAAGAAACAGGCACAAGAAAAGCTCTCTGCCCTCTGTCCACCTAAAAGCAGGACATGAGTGTGTAAAGGTGTCCCCACATTCCAGGAAGGTCGGGGTACCCACCTGAGACAACTCTGGCCTTGGTCTACATAAGCCTCACGTCCATTAGCCTCCCCGTGTGTTTATGCACCTTCCCACAATTTGCCGCCTAGAAGTTCTGTCCTCTTTCTTCATCTGTGCCGTCTCCAAAGATGTACTGTTCTTTGCTAAGATGCCCTCTAAGTCCAAGCTCTAACTGAAACCAAGCAGGACCCTGTGGGGCTCCTGGGCAAGGGAGCCTCTCTGTTCAGCCTCCATGACCTTCCCTGAGCTCCAAAGGGCAGATTCGAACAGCTGCTAATCAGGGAAGGGAGGGGAGGCAAAGACAAGGGAGGAGCGGCCAGGAAACAATAGAGCAGCCTTGGGCCAGGGTCCTGGTCCCTCCTCAAGGGACACACAGAACAAAGTATTTGAGCTCTTTACAGAACTAAAACCCCCAAGAAACGGAAGATGTTAGCATTCTTCATTCCAGAATGTTAGCATTCTTCTGAGGCCAGATTAAAGGAGCGCAGGCCCTGCACACACAACCTAATCTCATCGGCACCGCCACCCTTGAACCATGGCTATAAAACTCCTCGCCAAAACCTCCCGGGTTGGGACCCACAGTTTCTCGGAGCAGGAGCCCGCGTGCCCCCTCTCCTGGCGGAGCAATAAAGCCATTTTTTTCCTACGTCACCCAAAACTCTGTCTCCGAGATTCCATTCGGCGCCGGTCACCGAGGCCGAGCTTTCGGCATCAAACTGACGGACCGCATCTCCTATCTTCAGAATTAGCAGAGGCACCAGGAGAAGCAGAGGGGTCTATTTTCACAGTGGGGGCTCCTCTCGGCAGCCGACAGCCGAGCAGGTTCGAGGAAAGGGGCGGCACAGAGTGCACACTTTACCTGGAGGGTCTGCAGGGAGCACACTCCTCTCAGGCACCCACCAAACGGGCATGGAAACTGGCTGCACCCTGGGCCAGGGACCACGCTTCAGCTGAAGATGAGTTCCACCCAGCTCTCTGCCCACAGCACAGTCAACAAGCCCATAATCTTTAAAATGGCTAGAAAACTCCCATATGTTTGGAAATTTAAATACACAATTCTGCCTACCTCATGGGTCAAGGAAGCAGTGACAATGGAAATGAGAAAATATTCAGACCCGAAAGATCATGAAAGTGCCATCAGACAGGGTGGGACCTGGGGCTTCCCTGGTGGCGCAGCGGTTAAGAATACGCCTGCAAATGCAGGGGACACGGATTCGAGCCCTGGTCCGAGAAGATCCCACATGTCGTGGATGCAACTAAGCCGGTGAGTCACAACCACTGAAGCCCGCACACCTAGAGCCCATGATCCACAACTAGAGAAAGCCTACACGCAGCAATGAAGACCCAATGCAGCCAAAAAATAAAAAATAAAATAAATAAATGTAAAAAAAAAAAGAAAAGTACTAAAATCATTAATTTCAGCGGTCTGCTTTTCGTGATTAGCAGTAATATTTTGATATTCGACTACAAAAACTCCTCTATATTTTGGTTCCTCCTTTGCCTCTTTGAAGCCGTCCCTCAGAGCTATCTGACAGGTTGCCTCCCATCCCATGTCCTCAGTGTGGTCCCCGAATAAAACTTAACTCACAACTTTTAGGTTGTGCATTTTTCTTCAGTCAACAGAGACAAGAAACAAACCAAATCAGCAGTTAAACAGCGCCCCCCTCCCCAAAGGCTGGACACTGCACAAAGGAAAAAAAGGGATAAAATAAACAAGGTAATGCCGATATACTCGAAGGCTGAGAAGAAACGGACTAATGCCCAGAAAAAAATTACAACCAATTCTGAAGAAAAGGAAAGCTAGGAGAGTCCTCTAGTTGTTAAAGAAATTTCTCTGTAGTCAATCCCCTCTCCCCCCGCCGCCAAAATACCCACAAAAACCTTCAGCCCCAAACGCCCTCATTTACAAAAAGTTCTACCAAACACTCAGGGAGGAGGTAATTCCAACCCGACAGACTCTGCCAGAGACAAGCCCCAAATCGTTTTAGGACTTTGAGACCAACATCCAGCCTGGACAGAAGAAGGAAGCCTTACAGGACAGGATGGAGAAAGCCCTACATGGGATAAGTAAACGGGATCACACAAGACACAAAAAGGATCGTGGCCACGCAGGGCTTATCCTGGGACACAGGCCCACTTGCCCTCAGAGGTCTGGAGTGATGAGCCTTGTTGGCTGGTCAAAGGAAAACCAGCACTGGACACCTGGGCAGACCCAGGAAAAGCATTTGACAAATCCAACGTTCCTCCTCAATTCTTGGAAGTGGAATCCCTCCACTCAAGCGATCAGAGCGATGCTGGGCCAGGGCCAGCCCTCCACCGTGTGCCCCTCACCGCACCTCTTCAGACCCTCACAAGCCCAGGAGGCACTGCTGAATCCCGCCCTGAAGACGTGGATGGAGGCCCCAGCACACCTGCCCTGTGGACAGGGCTCTGAGACGCCCAGTTCCAAAGGCTGTGGGGAATGAAGGGGAATGAAACAGTTCCTTTCATTTTGCATGACTTTTCTGCAAAAAATCATTATCTGAACTGCTTTTAAGATCCTTCCGTCTGAGGAGCGAGGGGTGAGGCCCCTTCATCAAACCCCAAGACCCCCGCGTTCAGGGCCCACCTCCCGCTGCCCCAGCCAAGCCCGGACCCTGCACTCCACCTCCAAGACGGCCCCAGAGACCGCGTGGTGAGGACGTGGGTCCTTCCCCCTCCCAGCCCCGGGTCTCCACCCGTACCGTGGGCCGCGCTCACCCAAGTGGCCGTAGCCCACCACGTGCTTGGCGTGCAGGCCGAGGCGGGCCCGCAGGTCGCTCACGAGGTCATAAAGCCTATCCAGGGGCAGCGAGAGGTCATACTTGTACACGTAGCCATCCCGGCTCAGGGCCTCAGTGATCCTCTCCCTCAGGGCCCACAGCATCTGGAAGTGAGGGGATAGGCACGGTCACCTGCGGTGGGCAGGGCAGTGATGCTGCGGGGTCACCATGGGGTCGCAAGGCGAGGAAACCCTCCAGGTGACAGAAACGTTCTGCGTCGTGACAGGTGTGTGGCTTCTGTCCCAGAGTCCACATGGGACAAGGTCCCCGAATGAGGCCACAGGCTGGCCCCCGGGACCCAGGCACCCAGGGCCCCTCTCCGGACAATCGGAACAGATCCTGTGACCCCCATGACAGGGCCCCAAGCGAGGGCGGGGGGAGAGCAGGTGCGGGAGGACCATGGCAGACAGGGGGGACATCCCGGGCCTGGGCTGGAGTACACGGGGAGGGACTGAGGGAGCAGAGAGGCAGGGAGGCCTCATGGTCACGCTGTCCTTCACTAGAATGCCTTCCCTGTCGCGTCAGAGAAAGGGGGGCCTGGGAACGCCCGTCCCACTTGGGCCTCATCCCTGCCCCGCCCTAAACCCCCCACTCCCCATTTCAGGAAACCTCCCAGCAAACCAACCTCCTCGGCAAGGCAAAAACTCCTTTCTCTTGCTTTTTTAACATACCCCCAGTGCAATGATCACCCCTGAAAAAATAACAATAATTCCTCACCACCACGGAACATCCGGTCAGCGTCCGGATCTCCCCAGCTCTCTCAGACTTTTACAGCAGAGGGTCACTCAGCACCCGCCTCCTGCACACACCCGGAGTCCCGCCACATCCCTGCACAGCCAGCCTGAGCCAGCCGGTCCCGCCTGTCCCCTGTGCCCACAGGCTCCTCGAGCCCCACTCACGTCCATCATGTCCTGGTGCATCCCCAAGACCTGCTGCCCCCTTGTCTGCCCACCCCCTCTCACTGCGCTCCAATCCCACCCTCTCCAGAAAGTTCTGTCTGGAACACGGCAGGCACCAGCCCCTCAGGGCCTTTGTGCACCTGCACAGGTAACTCACTCCCCACCCCGCATCCATCTGTGCTCAAATGTCCCTTCAGGGACGTCCTCCTGACCCCTCACCACCCAGGAAGGATGCTGGCCCAGCACCCCCCTGTGTCACCCGGCTGGGCCCCTGGCACCAACGTTTGAGAACGGGGCTGTGGAGCCAGCAGCCCAGACAGGGCAGGACCAGAGCGGGCACCGAGGCAGGTGGCACCACCCCCCAGGGATGGGGCACCCAGACCAGACAGATGGCCCAGCTGGGGACACGTGCTCACGCTCAGCCACAACCCACAGTCTAACTTCAGGCGTCACGGGAAGGACGAGGGCCGCAGCCTTCACACACCTTAATCCTCCTCTGATCGGTGGCCAGGGTCCCGTCGGTCACCAGCCCTGAGCCCAGCACCTGCTCCAGGAAGCCGCTCAGCTTCTCCGCATCGTGCCCCGCCCCGGAGCCCGAGGTCTCAATGAGGACGTAGAACGGACTTTCTGGAGGGGGCAGAGGGAACGCGGAGGGGAAGGCGGTTGGCCGAGAGCCAGGACAGGTCTAGGCCAGCCGCAGCTCTGGTACCCCTGACGGTGCTCATGTTGCCTGCAGAGCAGCCGCTGGCTACTCGGGCTGAATTTCAGACAGTTTAAAAATAGGTCTTTCACTGTAAGAGAAGCCAGGCCCCCTGGAGACAGCACAAAGCTGTACTTTTGGTGCCTGGATGGGGCAGGGGCACCCCAGGGACCCCTCTTACCAAACTATGGGCTAAAGGGGAGGCCCAGCGCTTTTCAATGGCCGATAACACCCCAGGGGCCCTCCAACCATCCAGGGACCTTCTGTCCCTCCAGGGACCCTTCACTCCCCACCCCCAGGGACCTTCCGTCTTTCCAGTGGTCGTACATGTCTTATTTCTCTACCCTGGACAGGTGGTTTCCTATTTTATACGAAAACAAATGCCTCAGTAGAAACTTAAAGCATAAAGTTCTTTCCACACTTATGACTATTATGGACTGAACTGTGTAACCGCCCACCCCAAATTCCCACGGTGAAGCCCTAATCCACCCCTTATGCGACTGTATTTGGAAATTAGGCCTTTAGGGAGGTAATTCAGGTTAAATAAGGCCCTAAGAGTGGGGTCCTGATTTTTCAGGGCTCGTGCCCTCATGGGAATAGGAAGAGACTCGAGGTCTCTCACACACACACACAGAAGACACCCCGTGAGGACCTTCACCAGAATCCAACCCCGATGGAACCCTGGTCTTGGACTTGCAGCCTCCAGAACCAGGGGAAACAAATTTCCTTCTTTAAGCCTCTAGTGTTCTGTTAGGGCAGCCTGGGGTAAGACAACGATCATTTCTTCCGGGTCGATTCCAGAAGTGAAAATACCAAGGTGTACAGCTGCATGGACTTAGCTTTACACAGAGCGCGGACTAAAGACCTGGGCAGGACGAGCTCACTGGCAAATCAGAATGAGCTGGCTGAGCTCCAAGGGCCAGCACTTCATGGGATGACACCCCTCCCAGTGCAGGAGCCTGGAGGGCGCCCCTGACTGTGCATCTGGCTGTTCCAAAGACCCTAGGGCTACGGCACGACCGACAGCATTTGACTGAACTCCGGGGGCGTACGTAAAGCTCATTTCAGGGAATTCTGCTCTCGACAACCACAGGGACGCCGGAGCCACGGCGACGCTCCCTGCCATCGCCTACTTCACGGACAGGACGGAAGCTCCGATCCGCCCACACATCAAACGGCACAATAGGGGCGGTGGGCGCTGCCATCAGGCGGGGACAGTACCTTGCACGGGGCAGGCGAGACGGAGGTGGAGCCCAACCAGCTTCATGCACTCGGCGTCCATGAACTCGAATGCGGATAGGATCTCGCCCAGCATGCTCCTGCAGGTGCAGAAGGTCTGCAAAACCTCAGCAAAGCCAGGACAGCCTACAACAGACATGGAAAAAGGACAGGCGAGCTGGTCATGCGGAGGCAGGGCCTCACCTACGGGCCCACCTGAGCCCCCTTTCAAGCAGCAAAACCAACCCATCTCCTGGCAACAGCGCTGCTGAGCTGGGCAGCCTCGCGGAGCGGGACAAGCCACCCGGGTCAGCCACCACGCCGTAGGTCACAGGCATCAAAGAGGAAGAGAAAAGGCTGCCTGAGAGCCCCGATGCTCAGGAAAGCCACTTGGAAAGCCCACAAACACAGGGCCAGCAATGGCCGCCCTGGAAAACGGCTTAGCTGTGCGTCTCTGACAACACCCAGGGCCCAGCAAGTCGTTCAAGGCACATTTACTGACCCCCGAGCTCTCCATGGTGTCCCGGTGCCTGGAGCTGACCACCAAGCGGTCCAAGGCAGAGAGGGGACGTGGATATGTCAGCAGGCTGGGAGCGGTGGGCACACTTGGCCTTTCAGGGCAGGGATGGGAAGGCACTGAGAGGTCGTGTGGAGGTCAGGGAGGAGGGTCTGGAGAGAAGATCCTGCAAGTGAAGCTCAGGGGCTGAGGCCCAAGGAACACGTGCAGGCCCCTCGGCTGGACGCAGGGCTGGACATGGCGCGTTTGGCGATACGTGAACCCCAGCCGCAGGGAGCATTAGTTAACTGGAAACAGATCAGAAGAAACCTTCCAGAACGCATCACAGAGTGAGACAGGATGGAAACTCGGGTGCAGGTAAGACACAGGGAGGATCTATCGTGCGTCTAATCGCAGTCCTGAGAGGGGAGAAAAACGGGGGCAACCGCTGACGACGGGGGGTGGCAGGAAACTTATGGAAGTGGGAGAACCAAGCCATGGGATTAAGAAGTTCAGGAAGCCCAGAGAGAAAAAGAAACGTACTCTCACACACAACACACCGAGACCCGTAAAATGTCAAAGGTAAAGAGAAAATCGCCGCAGAGGACGGCTGGCTGGCGTCACCAACAGCCACAGAGCCGCGTGGAGTGGCGCCCTCAACAGGACGAAAGGGCACAGATACCAGCCTGTGCTCGCCAGAGTGTCTTCCAAGAATGGGGTGAAACGGAGATGGTTTTGGACAGACTCAAAGCGAGAACTCAGCAGCAGGCATCCACGACAGGAAATGATGGAGGACATGTTCACAAGGCACGTGGCCTCTGGAGGAAGGCCTGACGCAGGGGACGAAGAAAATGGCACGTGTGGAAAATAACAGTAAGGACCACCAGAGATCAGAGACTGATGGACTCGAGACAAGAGCCCGCCCGTGGTGGGAGCCACTGGGGGCCCTGCATCCCGCCGCCGGGCAAGGTGCAGGGACCTCCCAGAGACGGGCCTCTGGACCAGCAGAGGAGCGGAGGCCGCAGTTAACCTAACGCAGGTGAATGACGGCGGGAAAGGAGATGCAAACAGGTGGTGGAGGGATCGGAACAAAGCAGATGTGAGCCCGTTTTTCAAGCCTGCTCTGAAGGGAAGCGGAGAACGTGAACGGCCGGCGACGAGGGAAATGTCCCAACGCGATCGCAGAGACAGGTGGTCCAAGACAGGGGAAGCGAGTGGCTGGCTTGCAGAGGGGACTAATTACTACCCCCCACAGCCCTGTGATGAACAGACTCATGCCCTTGATCTCACGCCAAACCACATCATTTCCCTGTGAATCTTACTGCATAAGCTGCCTAAATAACAAACGCCGGGTGGATGAAACATGCGAAGCCCCAGTTTTGTTACAGAATAGAGTGTGTGCTCTGCCCAAACCCCACTGCGGACACCAACAAGGCCAGGTCCCACACCCTTTGGAAACAGCGAGAAGCCCAGAGAAACAGGAGGGACCGCACACGGCAGCTCAGCCTGAGAACCCGCTCGAGAGGCAGACGGAGGGCACCTACCGAGGAAAGCCACGTTCACAGCGCTGGGCTTGGGCGGACACAAGATGGACACGGCGGTGATGACCCCCAGGGTGCCCTCCGACCCGATGAAGAGCTGCTTCAGGTCATAGCCCGTGTTGTCCTTCCGCAGGGATGTGAGGCAGTTAAGGATGGTGCCATCGGCCAGCACCTGGGAGGGAGCAGAGACGGGCACTCTTGCATTAGCCCACGGCCCCAACAGATGCCCTGGGGAGGCCGACCCAGCCCAGGGCACCCTGAGAAAGCTGAGCCAGTCATCAGTCCCCCGCCCCACTTTGGTCCAGGAACACAGGGGTCCCTAGGGTGGCACCAGGCCTGGAGTCACCCCGACAGGCTGAAAGAGGGGCTTCTCTTCCCCGGATGCAGTGACGATCCCCACCACTACCACGATCAGGAAGCTCAGGGCCCAATTCTCAAGGGAAGCTGTCCCAAAGCAGGGCACACCTGGGGTGCAGGAGGGCGCACCCGGGGAGGAGTAGGGCAGAGAGTGGCAGTGCATCAGGCCCCCACCCCTGCTCTCCTCATCCACAGGCCCCGCAGATGCTCCGTAAGCCCGTCCTGAGTCTTGCTTGGTTCATTTAGTCAGAAGCTTAGTGGAGCAGCTTGTGAAAATGCCAAAGTGAGTTACAATAAAGAATAACCTGCGTCCAGAGGACAAAGCTACCGGAACCTCGTGATTTAGCAGATGGAAGTCGTTCCCTCCTTGGGTAAACAGAGGGCCCTTGCTTTAGAAAGCCCCCAGGTGTGCTTCACAGACTCAACAGCCCTAGGGGTGGTGACAGTGGCCCCACGGGGCTCCTCTGAGCACGAGCTACCAGGAAGCTGGAGGGCAGAATGCTGCTGGTCCGGGAAGCTGCTCGAGCTTCCCACGGCATTTCCTCACAGGGACAGGAGGGCAGCGGACACGCCATCACCTCGTGGGAAGCCAGAAAGCCGGGTGCTTCATGTAACCCCCAAGGCCCTGGTGGGACTGAGAGGAGACCGGGGCTGGTACAATGGGAACCTGGATCTCCAGGCTGGGACGAGGCCCCATCCCTGAGGTGGCCTCGTGCACCTGCGCCACCCGGGGCCCAAGAGGGCAGCCCCCATGCTGGGCCTGCACCACCCCAGGTGTCTGCAGGGAACAAGGGTGGACCTGACAGGGTGTCTCACCCAGAGACCTCGCATGCTGACCACTGGGAAAGTCAGCCACCCTGGGACCGACCTGGGGACCAGAGTGAGCCCGGCCAGGTGTCCCTGGAAGCAGGGCCGGCGCTGAGCCGCGACACTGTCCCCAGCTCACCACTTCCAGGCCCAGGACCGTCCCTCGCAGCGAGCCGTATCGCAGAAACCGCAGGCCACCTGCGTTGGTCGCCACGTTCCCCCCAATGTGGCAGCTGCCCTTCGCCCCGAGGTCCAGCGGCACGACAAAGCCCTGTTCCTCCACATACCGGCTCAGCTCCTCCAGGACGCAGCCCGCCTGGCAGACCAGGACCCCTGCCAAGCAACCAGAGCGCCCGCGGGGACTCTCAGCTCAGGACCAGCTGGACCACGTGGGGGGGCCCTGCAGGAGAAAAGCCCCAGAAGGGGCGTCCACCCGGAACCCGGGCGAGGAGGAAAAGGGGCATGTCCCCCATCCCTCCCCAGAAGATGCCTCCATGAGAAAAGAAAAACAACAGTGAGGCAAAATGGAGGAAAGAAACCTCACATACACCACATACACCCCCCCACACACACAAGCTTATTATGCCAGGGAGCCGTAAATGGAGGGCTGCTACAAGGCTGTGGCCCTCAACCGTGGGGGTGATTCTGCCCCTGGGGACACGTGACAATTCTGGAGACGATCTGGGCTGGAGGTGCCGCTGGCATCGAGTGGGTGGAGGCCAGGGTGCTGCTCGACACTGCCCAATGTCCAGGTGCCCCTGCCAGACAGCACGATCCACCTGTATGTCCTGCCCGAGGCACCAACTCGCCGTTGCTGAGCCCCGAGCTTCATGAGCACGGAGCCCCTTAGATGCCTTGCATGCCCTGGGAAGGGCCAGCACGGCCAGGAATGTCAATCTGAAGGGGCCGCAGGAACAGGTCAAGCCCAGGGGGTGAGTCACCCCAGTAACCAACTAAATAACAACCCGCCCTGCAGATGCACCCGGGGGCCCGGCTCGGGTGGAGTGGAGGTGGCCTCTGGGCCCTCCCCGGGCCCGGGTCCCCCACGGCCCAGCCCCACAGCTGAGAGGAAAGGTCCTGACGGGCAGCTGGCCTTACCAGACACATTGTGGAAGCTGACGATCTGGTTCATGAGGGCGGTGGACACGATGATCTCATCAAAGACGGGGGTACTGCCCCCCACCATGCCCGTGTTGCCCCCCTGTGGGCTCACGGCCAGGTTCCTCTCGTGACAGTACCTGGGACACGCACAGGACCAGCGTCAGAGCCCCTTTCCCACACCACCAGCCCAGGGGGACACTCTCGGGGCCGTGAGACCCCAAGGCCCTCCTGCCGCAGCCTCGAGGGGGTGCCTCCTCGGCCCCCATGCACAATGGGAGTCTGACAGGACAAACGTCCATCACACAGCCACCTGGGGAGCTGGCGGCCGGCATCTTCCCAGATCACGGCTGAGGCCCCAGCTGCCCTGAGACGCCACTCCTCCAAGTACAGACAGTCCGAACAACAGCTGCAGCCCTCCCTGTTCACCTGAAGAACCGCAGCCCCCAGGCACTCTCCTCGGCCCCCATGCACAATGGGAGTCTGACAGGACAAACGTCCATCACACAGCCACCTGGGGAACTGGCGGCCGGCATCTTCCCAGATCACGGCTGAGGCCCCAGCTGCCCTGAGACGCCACTCCTCCAAGTACAGACAGTCCGAACAACAGCTGCAGCCCTCCCTGTTCACCTGAAGAACCGCAGCCCCCAGGCACTTGGGGCTCCCTCCCACCTCCACGCCCCATGTCTCCTCTCTCCTTTAACCTTGGCCGCATGCCCCTCCCTCGCCCACCACCCTCCAGACCTATGTCAGACTCATCAGTAGCACCTTACCCCCAACCAGGCTCCCACTGCACAAAGACCTGAAGTGACAAGCGCCCCAATGGGTCAGGATTTGGGCAGCAGGGCACGTGCCCTGAGAGGCAGGCTGCCCACGTGCGTCAAAAAAGCCACCTGCCGGGCTCCCCTGGTAGCGCAGTGGTTGAGAGTCCGCCTGCCGATGCAGGGGACAGGGGTTCGTGCCCCGGTCCGGGAAGATCCCACATGCCGCAGAGCGGCTGGGCCCGTGAGCCATGGCCGCTGAGCCTGCGCGTCCGGAGCCTGTGCTCCGCAACGGGAGAGGGAACAACAGTGAGAGGCCCGCATACCGCAAAAGAAAAAAAAAAAAAGCCACCTGCCGCGCGGTCAGCCTCCAGCCGTGGCTCTGACAGAGAAGGCCGGGGCGCCCGCCCACCTGCCAGCTATTCTGAAGCACTGGACACACCTCAACATGCCACTGTGGGGACAAAGCACTCACAGGGCGCACACCTTGCATGCAATGAAAGTGGCGTGGAAGAATAATTAGCAACAAGAAATGGGCACGGATATTGCCAAACGGAAGGGATAAAAAACTCCGACACTGTAGATACAACGTGGTAACATTTAAAAACCCTTCATCCCCCGCAAGGAAGATGCTGAGCTAACACACCAAAATGTCATCGGTGGTTTTCTTTGGAGGGAAAATTACTGGTTGCTTTTGCATTTTTTTTTCTTTATGGTTTTGTACGTTTTCCAATCTTTCTATAATAAACACGAGAGTGTATTGATATAAAACATCAAAGAACACATTTCTCAAGAAAAGGTCCGTCTCCTTCCCTGCCCTGCCCTTCAAGTCTGCAGCCGCTCCCCACCCGAGGCCCAGCTGGTACCCCAAGGGTCCAAGATTCCGGGCTCAGCCCTGCTCAGGCTGGCACTGCCTCCGCCACCTCCCCGGCCCCAGTCACTGTCCACTTCACGGGGTCTGCCTGTTCTGTGCCCTGTGCCTGTGAGGAAACCACTGGTGAGCAAAGCAGGATAGTGGGCAGGGTGTGTACCTGAGGATGTGCGCCACCTCCTGGGACGTCCGGGGCCTCAGCAGCACCTTGCTGGAGCCTGCAAGACAGAAGCCGAGCGGTCACCCCGCGGCGGGGTCATGTCCCACCTCCTGGCGCAGCTGGCCCACAAACCTCAAGGACCAAAACCCGATGGCAGGAGCGGCCCGTCTCTAGCTGGAGGGGGCGGAGGGCCAGTGGGTGGTGGTCTGTGGTCCTGAGCTGGGCCCTGGGAAGCAGGGTGGCAGGGACCCAGGGTAGGGGCGTCTGCCCACCTTCCCCACTGAAAGTTACTGGGTTTCCCTTGTAATTAATACGGGTCTCATGCAGAGACACTTGAGGCTACGTCGATACCCTGTCGTCCCACAAATAGTCGCCCGTGAATCATCCTTACCTGAATCTGTCCTCAGGACAGGTACCAGAGGTGATGTTTCTAAATGCATCGGTCCGCCTGCACTCGAGGCAACCTTCTGCTGTAAGAAGGGGCCTCCCTTTCCCTCTCATGTATTTGTGTCCTTGGCTATTTAATCACAGCAGTGCGGGCTCATGGGTTCTTAGGTTGTTCATTGGTTACAATTCTTTGCTGCCACGATTTATTTGATGTCCAGCGTGGCCTCGTCTGTCGGCATTGCTGACCACTGCCTCCAAGACAATCAAGTCTCTTCCCACCCTTTCAATTTTGTGGAAAGTATCAGTACTTTAAGTGGCTAAGAGGCTGCAGGAGGACAGCGGGGCATCTAGCAGGTGTTCCTGCTGGCCAGCGATTTCATGGAGCTCTGAGACTGGGCTGTGGTTGCTACCTTACCCTTTGTTATTTTGAAAGCCATTTCTCACTTGCTGTTCATCAAATGAACCGTGTCTGCCCAGGCAGCTGGCTGTTTGGCATCCAGATCCTTTGGGACAGCACAGTCCAGGGACCCTGGTCACCCCCGAGGCTCCTGTTGGTTTTACTCACACACTGTTTCTCAGCAACACCTGAGCGCCCACCCTATGTGCCCTGTGATGGGCACAGAGAATAAAAACAGATGAGTTCTCCCGCCCCTGGGAAGTTTACTTTCTCATGGGGGAAAGGATAAGAAAATGGTCCAACGTGTTAATAAGGGGAGCCTACAAAGAGAATGGAGCACAGAGCAGAGAATCATCAGAGGCAACTCGGGGGAACCGCCCAGGACTGGAGGGAAGGAGCGTCCAGCCCGGACAGGCCGGGACGCGCAGGCCAGCGAGGGGACAGACGGAAAGGCCGGCTGTACAGGCTCCGGACACCACCCCGCTGCGGACTTCCTCCCTCTCAGCACCCTCACAGTGCTCTGGGGGCTGAGCCTGCAGGGGGACGGCCCTGGATCCAGGCTCACTCAGCACCCCGCCCATCACCTGCCAGCAGCATCCCAGCGTTTCCAGGTGCCTCACCCCCAGGAAGCCATCCGCTCTCCTGGCCTCCTGAGTGCCCCGGCGCCCTGGCGCAGCTGCTCCAGCACTCCTGCCTCTTGTCTCTGCTTCCCCCACAGCCCTAGGGCACTGACCCTTCTCCCTCCCTCAGGACGCCTCCGGGCTTGGGGTGCCAGAGGCGCCCTCCTCCCCCGGGGCCTCATCCAGGCGCCCTCCTCACGCACACAAACCTGGCGGCGCCCCCGGTTCTCGGTCTCCCAGCCAAGTCCCGGGGATGTCAGTGCCCACCGACCTCAGGGTCAGCACAGCATGCCCGGCTGCCGCCCCCTGCGTACGTCGTATGTCGGGCCTGCTTGCACACAACAGGGCAGAGCTGATGCCCAGGACCTCCTGCCCGCCCTCTGCAGGAGCCTGCTGGCCGGGCCATGGAGACTGTCAACAGCAGGACTCAGACCTGGCCTCCTGGCGTCCAGTGGCCCGCAGAACAAGCTGGCCCCGCCCCAGCATCTGCACCACCCACGGGACTGTGGCTCCCCGACGCTTCCTCGAGGACGCCCCTCCTGTCCCTGTGTCGTCCACGCTTCCCTCTCCACCTGGTCATCCCCGATGACACCACAAACCTGCCGAGACGGCGCTCTCACCCTAGAACTAAAGACGAAAAGCCCCTTCGCTTGACCCCCGAGCCCTGCAAGCCTCACCCACTTCTCTGACCCTCCTGGCCCCTCACACCCCAGGACCGGCTCCAGGGGTGCATGCATCCCCTTCACGCCACAGAGAGCCTCCCACTTGTCCCCAAGGACGCCCACGTGGCCCGTCTCAGCCTGTCCGTGTGGCCGCATCTGACCCCACGACCCCACCTCCCTGGCTTTCTTCCCCGGCCCCTGGTGCCTCGCCCCTTCGGCGGGCCCCTTGCCCCTCCACTGGGCACAGCGGTCATCAGCCTCCTCGGAAGGCCGGTGCTGCCCCGCCCTAAACCTCAGACTAGCTTGCTCCACGGCCCGACAGGCCCCCTCGCGTGGCCACGGAAACGCGTCCAAACCCAAACTCCTGTTTCTCCCCGCACAGATCCACCCTCCGGTCACTCTCCGCATCAACTCAGCAGACGGGCCCAGTTTTTGCTACTGCTCAGGCCAAATGTCCCTGCGTGCCTGCCATCGTTCCCTCACACCCTCATCCAGCCATCAGCCAACCTCCCTTCCAGACACACCCAAGCCAACCGTTACTCAGCGGCCAGCCCCCTGCCCGGGCACCCGGCCCCTCGCACACCCCCCGCGGCCCCCTCTGCCATGGCCCTTCGGCCGCACTCCCCATCAGCGCGCAGGAAAGGTGAGGATGCACAGGGCCCTCGAGGCCTCGCTGACTCGCCCCTCCCCGACCTCCCCCCGCCAGCCATCCACTCAGGCCGCTCATGCGGTCTCAGGTCTCATGGCTCTTCCAAGGAGCCCAGTGTAGCCCTGCTCTGAGGCTTTGGCTGGCTGTCCCTGCTCTAGGCACGCCCTTCCAGAGACTTTCCCAGGTCGGAGAAAACGGCCTGTGCTGGGGGGGCCTCCAGGGCGCTCGCGGCCACGTGGAGCGCAGCCCAGCCCCTGCTCCTGCCGCCACCCCCAGGTCAGCCTCCTGTCCATCTGCACATCCAGGGCCCCAGCCTTTCACTTGGTGCAGGCGCAAAGTTTGTGGGGTTCACCCACGAGCGAGTGGTCTAAGTTTTGAAGGAAGAAATATTCAACAAGCTTCCATTTCAAATAAAATCTCACATTTTAAGAAAAATTAAAAGACCCTAATCAGCTTTTGCTAGCTTACATTTTCTACATAACTCTGAGATTAAAATGTTCAACAATTCAGACAGGCTTTCTCTCCAAAAGAAAGCCACATAAAGGGGTATTTCGACAAAAATTCACCAAGTCCCCCAACAGACGCCCACTGAGCAGCCGCTGGGCCCTGAGCTGAGCAGGCCCAGCGCGGCCCCCCGAACTCAAGGAGACAGGAAGCCCGCAGGGGTCCTCCACACGGGCCCACAGGGCAGGCTGCCCGCTGCCCGGCCCCCAGGAGGGCGGCTGACAGTGAGGAGGGCCCCCAGGAGACTGCAGCCACCGCCCGTTTGGGGCACCCCAGAGCGTGGGCACGCAGGCCTCGGGGACGAGCAGGTGGGGCGCCCTGCGTGGGGCTGGGCACTGAGGTCTGTCCGCCCAGACAGCAGCACCAAGGCGGGACCGCGACCGACCTGGCTGAGCCAGGACGGGCTTCACCCTCTCCGGCCTCCAGGATCACTGCCTGCTGGGCGGGGCCTCTCAGCGGGGCAGTGCCGCCCCTGTGGGCAGGGCGGGGCTGGACGCCCTTCCGCTGGAGGGCGCTCCAGCAGACAAGTAGAGCCGAAGGCTGTCCAACGTCTCGGGCCTCCCACAGGGGCAGGACCGCCCCGTTATCTGCGCCTCCGCCCCAGTTCCACTCGCTCAAGACTCTGCACTGTGGTTTGGAACCTCACTCGGAAGTTTTCCCACCGGCAGCACAGCCCTCAGAGTGTCTGCGTCAACAGCACAGCACACCCCCCACTACTCTTTTTCAGTCCCGAGTGCGCTGGATCCAGGCCCAGCCTGAGGACCTGGCCACCCAGCGTGTCCTGGAATTACAGGTTTAAATATGTCCCCACGTTGTAAATTGCCTGTCTTCTAGCTCTCCTTAATATTGTAGCAAGAACATCACGTTGGTTTCTGTAACTAAGGAAGTAGGTCAGGTAATCTCTGAAATTATTTCAGAAGAGAACACAGGGTATTAGGAAATCTCTGTTATCAAGAGGCTGTGCTGGGTGCAGGAGAACCCCTGGTACAGTGGAGGAGGGGAAGCTGCACTGGGGAGGAGACGCCTCCCAGAAGGTGCGTCCACCTCCCACCCCACTGCGGCCGCCCACAGCGCAGGCCCCCTGGAGGGAGCCCTGCCCACGCCTGGATCTCAGACTCTGGCCTTGAGAACGGAGAGGATAGATGTGTCGTTTTGAGCCTGGTTTGTGGTTCTTTGTTACACAGGTGGCCCTGGGAGACTAATGCAGGCGCTGAGGGGAAGTGAGCAGTAGTTAACACACACACCCAGCTCTGAGCAGCTGGGGCGGGGGCGGGGGGAGGCGCTGTTTCATCTTTTAATGTGTAGACATCGTGCATAAGAAAAGCGTTATGTGCCGCTACCCAGAGCTCCTCACCGGCCTCACCTCATCTCATGCTGTTTCTCAAGCCCACCCACCCCGCCAAGTGTGAAGCATGAACAGACCCTTACTCACCTCGGACCGTCCTCAGCCAGTCCACATTGGGCGCCTCCAGCTCCTCTGGGTCTGTGATGACCCTGCCAGGGACGATGCGCTCCAGGGCAGCCAGGTCGTCCTCAGACACCACGGAGAAGGGCAGCCGCCGCACGGAGTAGCGCTCCCGGGTCAGCACCACCTCAGGAGTACAGGAGAATGCCTAGGAGCTGCCTCTTCGAACGAGGGGGCTGGTGCCCGTGGCCCCCCAAGGGCCACCTGGCCCAGGGATCCTGGACGCCCCTGCCCATGTCCTCTGCTGTGCGGAGACTCCCTGAGGGCCGGCCGCCTGCCACCAGGAGAGCCAGGCAGGCCACCTGGGCGCCAGACGGGACATCATCGCTCCTGCCCTGAAAAGCAAGTGACTGGACCTGGAACTCTGGAATACTACAGAGCAACGGAAAGGGAAGCACCTGCTGGGGAGAGACCTCGGCAGAGCCCAGGCCCAGGAAAGGTCCAGAAACAGACAACGGTTTCCACAGTGGTGGTGGCAGAGTGAGATTGGACCACCCGGGAGATGTGGGCTGGGGGGGACAAGGGACACGAGGCCTTCACCCTGACCCAGTGTGGAGTCACCTCCTGACAAGTCACTGAGATGTACACCCTTGGCTGAGGCCACCCCTGGGTGTCAGCTTTTAACACCTGCAACAACCGTATCTCCCTTTCACCCCCCTTCCTTCAGAACAAACCAGGAGTTAAGGTGCTAAAAGGAAAGGGACAGATACCACTGAATTGTACACTTAAAAATGGTTAATATGATAAATCTTATGTTTCGTGGATATGTTACAAGTTTAAGAACCACGGAATCAAAGTAAGTGGAGGCGGGGGGAAGCTCCTCTGGCTGCCCAGGGTGGGAGAGCCGGGATTCGCACAAACGCCACGCAGCCCTGCAGGCCCCCGGGGAGGGGGGAGGGGTGCAGCACCCATTTTCTGGATACTTCCACGTCACCTGGTGCTCAGACAACCTGAGTCGGCACCGGGGGCAACGTTCGCGCGTGGGTTCACACCCGCTGTGTGACCCTGAGAAAACGAACGAGCCTCTCTGTGCCTCGATGCAGCATGTGCCTCACCGGTGGGGATGAGGATTAAATGAACCACGGACGGTGACCCTCACCGTTAGGGGGCACGCAGTACAGGTGGGCGAGCTCAGGAAAGGAACTCTCTGGGACCCCCGACCGGGACCAGGAGCTCGGGGCCACGGCCGTCGGGCCAGCGCACAGGTGACCACCCGGGGCCAGGAGGGGCCGCCCCGTCTGGGAAGCAACGGCTAATCGCAGTGACCCCGGCGCACCCGGGGGCGCTGAGTCACCCCGGCTCTTCCGGAGGGCCCGGAGCGCGCGGCCTGCGCGATCACATGACGGGGCCAGCCCGGGCGGTCGGGCCCAAGGACCCCGCGGGCGCCCGCCGCGCCACAATTGCGCGCGCCCGCCGCCCCGGACCCGCGCCCCGCAGCTCCGCAGCCCCTCAGCCCGGACCCCGGGCGGCCGCGCGCACGCACTCACGTCCGCGTCCCCGCCGCAGGCCTCGCGCCGCCACAGCCAGAGTGGGCGGGACGGGCGGGGCTGCGCCTGCGCCGGAGGCCTCCCGCCCCGTCCCCACCCCGGGCCCCGCCCCCGCCC
>NW_006797916.1:2279215-2313170 GCF_000442215.2 Lipotes vexillifer | reverse complement strand
CCGTGGACCCCCCGCCAGCCGGTGCCAACGCGGGTCAAGGCCAGCTGACCCCACGTGGAAGCTGGATCAAGCCGCGAACCAGGGCGCAGGTGGCTGGAGGCATCAGGGGCGGGGCCCGGGGCGGGGCCCGGGGCCCCGCCCCTGATGCCTCCAGCCACCTGCGCCCTGGTTCGCGGCTTGATCCAGCTTCCACGTGGGGTCAGCTGGCCTTGACCCGCGTTGGCACCGGCTGGCGGGGGTCCCAGCGCACCCTCCCACCCCTTCCACGAGGACTGGCCCCGGGTGAGAGCGTAACCGCTCACTCCTTCGTCCTACGGGCGGTCCCCAGGGGACTCTGGCTCACCCCCCACTCCTCTGCCCCAGGGACGCCCTGGCCCCCTCTCTGGCAGAAGGGCAGACATCTCTGCAGGTCAGGTACGCACTGCAGGCAGGGCGAACCCGAGGAGCTCGAGAAGCTGCCTGCCCAAGCATTCTTTAGTGATGGGGCCTCAGAGGAGCTGGGCTGGATTGGTGACCCAGCTGCAGGAAGGCCTGAACCACACCAGGAGGGAAGAAGCCTCTCCGGCCTGCTGCCTCCTCCCGCCCCTTCAGGTTTGCACCTGCCCGGTGCTGGGCTGCCGTCTGCAGCTCCAGTGCATCCACCTAAGGGGGACAAAGGGAGGGGGGAAGCTTCCGGGCTGCGGGATGTTCCTCACCCCAGTAGCACGGATGCCAGTTCCCAGCCGCATCACGTTCCCTCAGGGGTGCCCCAGCTCCATGGGGCACCCCTTCCCGGGGCTCCTGAGGCCCGGGGCCACCCAAGTAACACCTGCTCTAGGTGGCCGCCCTCTTCCGAGCTCTGAATCCTAATCAGGCCCCTCCTCCAAGCAGCCAAATCCAGACTCCAACTTCCTCCCCCTACCCTGCCCCCGCACCTCGCCGACTTAGGGATGGCAGCTGCTTCCTCCAATGACTATTACCTCAGTGCTCCCTTTGGCTCTTTCAGCCCTGGAATACCCGCAATTAAATTGTTACAATAACTAACAGGGGTTTCTACTTTGCTGACTAACACAGTCCCTAGTACCCAGAGTAGAGTTCTCTTCCCACCCTCTGGCCCCCACGTGTCCTACCAAGGCATCTCCAGTACGTGTCTGGCTCATCAGTTCCAGAGCTCTTGGTGAGGCAGACAGGAGGGATGCTCTGTGGGATGCTAGGATGACCATCCGTGGCCCGGGGACTGCAGAGAGCGAGTGTGTGTACATGGCCCAAGGCAGGGCCGTGACGGTGTGCTGCCAGCTCGGCCAAGTATCAACAGAACAAAGATTCCGGTGGTCCCTGCATATTGGCACTTGCCAGATCAACAACTACCTGCCACCTGCCAAGAGTGTACGTTCTGCTCTGGTAACCATGCCCTATCAGGAACAGCAGCTGCAGCGGGGGTCTCACCCACCTCTTCAGTAAACCATACTCCTCAAGACCCGCCCACCTCTTCACAGGTAAGTTAATGGGGCGCGGTAGGAACATCACCCCTGACCTTCCCGGCAAGGAGACATCCTGCCTTTGGATTATGCCCTTGCAGGGAGAGGACACTACAGGCCTTCCACCTGGCACTTCCTACCATGACGACCCTCGCTCCACAGGTCAACGTGGCCATCCTGCCAGCCATTATGTCTGTTTCAATGACACACTCAGGCACTGGGAAGATAACCACAGAGGGGCCTGTGGACCCATCCAGACAAACGTTACCTAACCACCTGATTGCCGTGGGCCCTCACTTGGACCAGACCAATGGCATCCTGGACCTCTGGAAATCAGCAACAGTGCAGATTAGCACCCCACCCCCAAAACAAAGAGCTGGTGCCTCCTTTTCCCAGGCAGGCAGCCCTGGTGTGCGTGGGGCAAGATGGTGCAGGGAGAGGAAAGTCACAGGCCTTCCTCCAGAGCCGAAGCCTCCCCTCCAGCCAAGGACCCAAGTCTGTGAACCAGGCTTCATCTGGAAAATGGTTGCCTGGCTATGCTCTCCCAACCCACTGTGACCAGGTTGGGTTTCTGGCCCCTGACTGTTAGCACTTCTCAGGGGAACATCCTAAGAGTTGCTTAGTTCCCACAGGGCCTTGGCGCCCAAGCAGGCCTAGAGGGTGAAACTTCTGTGCCAAAGGAAGCGCCTTAAGCCTCTAGAAAGCAGCCCACAGCACTCTAACCACTTATCTTTCTTGTGAGCTTGGGGACCAACTTGTGACGCCACGACACAGCTGAGGCCTAAGGCTGTCCACCAGGGTGCGGCCGGGGGTCCCGCCCAGGCCCGTGGCAGTGACACACCCGCTCTGGTCCACTGCACGTCCCCTTCAAAATGCCACACAGGACGTACTTCTCATCTCCGGACACGATGAAGTTTTATCGTTTCCCGAAAGGATGCATTCTCAAATGTTTGTTCCAAAAAATACTTTATTCATTAAACAATATATCCATAATCTATAACATGATCCAAAAATACAGATATACATCTTTACATTATTTAATAAAAAGATTTACAATATTATCTTTCCTTTACAAAGAGAACATCAATAGTAATTCCTTGAAAATACAATGTAACATTCATGTTAAAGCTGCATCATTTTGGATGAGATGTGGTATGATGAACACCACAAATACACACTAGGAAGGAACTTCACAGCTCTCCTGAACGAGAACACTTTTCTTAGATGTCCCATTTTAAAATTCCTCTCGACACAGGTAATGAAGACCAACCACTGTTCACTGAAACTGGAGGAAAGCCTGAAACCTTCTACGCCGTGACAAGTGTCCCAGCCCCGCACCAGGGCAGGCCCTGGCTGGGGCCATACGGGGAAGCTGCTCTTCAGACAGCGTTATTGCTCGAAGCGGTCCTCACCAAGGGCTGCCAGCGACGGGTCAGGAGGCAGGACTGACACACAGCCGGCCACTGTCCCCACACACCCCTGCAACTCCCTCACACCCACCCCGTCACTGCTGCCTGGGGCTGCGTCCGGCGTCTGCTGCCCTGGGCAGATGGGAAGCCACCCGGCTCACGTGGCCCTGCCAGCACCAGGTTCACGTCCACCTGCTCGGGGGCCCAGCCTCCAGTGGGGACAGTCACACAGGCCTCGGTGTATGCGTCCCAGCCATGAGCCCCACGAGCTTGGCCACAGGGGCAGGTGGCTCAGTTTAACACCTGCTTTTATTGGTGCAGCACGTGTTCTCCTGCAGGAAAACGAGAGGATGTTTCTCCAACTGCCGACAGATAAGACAGCACTGGAAACAAGGGAACGACTCTGTTTCTCCTCTGCACGAGAAACCTCTTCCCTCACAAGTAAGCCCCACGGCCACAGAGGGCCGGCACTCTCACTCGCTCAGAAATGCTGCGAGGGCCCAGGGCAGCCTCCACCTAGGCAAGGGTCGGGCAGGACTCCAGAGCAGCCTCCAGCATCAGCCCCGGAGCCCGGTGAGCATCCCGATGAAGGCGGTGGGCCTCAGACGACACCACGAGCGGCATGGGCTCCAGCCGACCCCTCGGGCCAGGACTTTCCCGACCACATGGCCACCAAGTGTCTTCTGTCACAGGCAGCACTGGTGTTCGGGGAGGCCAAACTGCTCTGGGGACTCTTTCTACTCTGCTCATGTTTTCTGTTTTCTCCTAAGCTACGTGCATATTATTTTGGTGATATTATTGTAACCAGCAAAAAGTAAACACTAGAAACGTATAAGCACAGAAACTTTAAAAAAAAAAAAAAAGGTCCACACGTGGGATGTTACACTGTGACAAGCAGGATGGTACCATCGGACTTTAAACAAAAGCTTAAGACAGAGAAGTCGGTCATCCTTCCTGGGAAACAACCGTGGCCTCAGGAAACCAGGTGAGAATCCCAACTGAATCAGCCAGCAACCCACATCCACAAACACCATCACTTTCCCGCGATAACAGCGGGTGTGAAGTGTTCACAGATGAAGTGCAAATATTAAATTAGCTTCTAAAGAATCACCACAAGCTTACTGTACTTACCTATCTTCTCCACAAAAACTGGTAAAAGAGTGAAGAAAATTTTTTTTTCCACATTTATTCCCCACAATCCTTAAACACCTGTGTTAACAAAAACCTAAGTTGTTAAATACCAACGCCCCTGGGTTTCCAGCCAATGCTGAGACTGAGGGTGCTGACAGCACTCGTCCGGACACGGCCCCCCTCTTCTCTGGGGCAGCAGAAGGGCATCGGGTCTAGAAAGCCATGTGGCTCCGGGATCCTCCAGGGACAAGCCGCAGCAGTGGCCGACCCCCTACCCCACCCCCGGCCCGAGACTGGACAGGCCACACGTGCTCAACCGCCCTGCCCACGGTCATCTGGGATCAAGTGCCACTCTGTCAGCTCCCTCCAGAAAGGACAGAGTCGGACATGGGGCGTAGGCGAAGCCCCACTGGGAAGCTCAGACGCAGACCCCAGCCAGACCCCGCTTTCAACTGCTGAATATTAACTAACTCTGCAGGGAGTGGCCCCGTCTAGGACACAGCCTCACAGGTTCCCTTCTGCTTTCTTTCCTCTCCTTGGTGAATGTTAGAAAATAGGAGGAGCATCTATAGTAACAAGGCCTCAGGAGGAAGCGGGTGTATCATTCCAGACGGCCTTCCTTATAAAGAAAACAAGGTTCTTCGAAATTGGGAATATCAGCCCCAAGTCTGTCTCACGGACTTCTGGCCTGAACACAGAAGCAGGTTTCCCCTCCGTAAATGCGCGCCGGAGGCTCTCAAGTCCTAGGACACCTGCAGAAGTCACGCTTTCTGGACCATCATGACCCACGGAATCAACACACCAAAGGTACGCAAGCTCCCTCAGCTATTACCAAAGAGACAGTTCAAAGTCGGTTTGGTGAAAGCTGTTTAAAGAGAAAGGACACTCTAGTTTCCTAGCTTCATCCAGAACTGCTATTGTGGCACAAGAAATTCACAAATCACATCACATAATTGTCTCCTCGAATCTAAGCTGCTCATCTGCTGTGCAAATGAACAGGTTTCAAATCAGCCCCTAGCGGCTTGGACTCACTCCATATTCACACAAACCACTATCTTCATGCTACCACGATAATTCATCTTCACAGTAAAAACGCCAGGAATTCCCAGGGAAACAAAACATCAGCCCGTCTGCTGGGCCGTCTCTTATCGTTCACTAATGGAGAGTCGTTTACTCCAGAAAGAAAACCCCTCATGGAGGGAAGTGGGAGTCCAGACGAAAAGGCAGTGCACAGCGAAGCTGAGACCCCTGCCCGCCCCGGGGAGAGCCGGTCCCTCCCAGGCTCATCACCAGGCTCCATATGCACCGCTCTCAGTTGAGGGTCAGAGGCGCCTGCAGTGGTGCCGGGCTCTCGGGGAGCAGCCCCGGGGAAAACACAGACAGATGACCAGGGCTCACACCTCCAGCTGCAAAGTGATGGCAGTGTACCAGGCACACACACCCCTCGAAGTCCTGGGGCCACTCACTGTGACCGCCATGCTTGGGGCCAGGGGTCTGTACGAAAAGTCATGAGAATGGAGTCACTGCGGTAAGTCCCCTAGGGGCACTCCTCTGGGCAACAGGGCTCAGGCGGCTTCTTGTTTGTTTTAGGAAATACCCAGAATTACAACTGGCCATTGAGTTATTAAATATCATTGGAAACAAGGTTGTTTTAAAATGAAGATAAAATATTGCGACGTGAATGAAGGGATGTATTAACGTGCTCTTCGGGTCCCCGGGCGTCTGCCTCTTCCTTATTTCTTCTTCCTCCTTTCCTGAACACACCGTGGACAGAACCTGTGATGAGAAAGGCACAGTGAGGGGCCCTTTGCACGTGGGCGGCCAGACCCCGTCTCCAGGATGGCTGGACGCTGCTGAAATGGCACCAGGACAGAGACCCACAAACGTAGAGAGCACAGCCTTCCCATCGGGGAAAAGCCCCCACGCGGGCCATTCCATCCAGCATGTCTGTTCTAAAGTTGGTGGATAAGATTCGGGTCGGCGAGCAGCATGGTGCTTACACATGGGCATTCCTCTGGATCAAACTCACGGGTCCTCCCTGCACGATGACAGCGCCACTGGGACCAAACTGGAGGCGGGCAGTCGGGCAGGGCCCCTTAACCTGGCAGAGGAGCAGAGCCCTGCCCACCCCACGGGGCTGAGCGGGCCCTGGTGGCCCTGGGTGAGCAGGTTCCAGAGCCAGAGACACAGGGGGCTGCTCTGGGTCCCTCCTGGGCCCTGGCAGCCCCGTAACAGAAGGGAGGCAGCTGATCCCGTGTGATGCAGCTGCCCCGGCCCTGGCCACCAGCACCTTGTCCAGGCCAGCGAGTGAGCCTGGCCCTGCCAGGCCCTGGGGTGGAGGGCAATGCTGCACCAGCGAGCACGGTGTGCAGACTCCCAGACACGGGCTCAGGTCCCAGACCTAGGCGGGAAGCAGCCTGCTCTCTGCCATCTCCCAAGGGAGCCCAGGGAAGCCGGGAGTTAGACAGCGGCGGGCTGGGGCTGCGGAGCCATGGCTTCCCAGCCGGCTCTGCGCGTCCCGCCCTGTTCCCAGCAAGTGGTGGGCAGACCCTCTCCTCCCAGAAGGAAATGATTTTCCAGTGCCTACTCGACTCTTCCACCCAGAAGTCCCACAAACAACTCGAACCCACCACGTCCCAGTCAAACTCAAATCGCCCTCCCCGCCTCCTGTTCCCGGGACTTCGCTTCAGCGCAGGTCAGCAAAACCAGATTTCTATGCACACTAAAGCTGCTGCCGCCCACTGAACACAGGACAGAATAGATGGCGCCATGACCCACGGCACGTCTTCTCGATGGAACGGAAAGCCCGCGGCACTGAGGGTGCCTGGCCTGCACCCGGCCAAGAGCTGGTTAACGTTCTTCGTCTTTCGTCAAAGCTCCCAGGGGAAGAACTCCTCATTCTCTGTTTGCATCTGTAATCATCTCTGCCTCACTCAACAGTCAGAATGGCCGTGGTTTGGGGGAACAGGAAGTGCAGGTCACCCTCGATCAAGGCAGGGGTTGAAGCGCCCACTCTTTGCTCAGTTGAAAGTCACATGTAACTTATAGCTGGCCGTCCATACCCGCGGTCCCTCCACGCCGCAGATCCAACCCACGGGGAATCACGGAGCACGGCAGTACTGACCACTGAAAAATATCCGCATCTAAGCGGTTCAAACCCATGTTGCTCACGGGTCCCTACATCATGCAAATGTAATAAAAGCTGCGACCCCGCATGAGGCGGGTGGGTGTCCCCTGCAGCTCGGCCCCGGGGACCACGACCAGTGGCGGCAGGCAGGCCCCCGGCCCAGCCGCTCACCCAGTTCTCCAGGAAAGCCGGCGCCCATACTGACCATTTTCCTTTGGGCTTCGTGGTCAGGTCCACACAGGCGAAGTGAAACCACTCGATGGGGCACTGCAAGGCGAAGGAGAAGGTGGTCAGCCCCGCGCTCCGGGCGCCACCCGGGCGCCACCCGCCCTGAGGGCGCCGCCCCAGGCCCCAGCGAGGCCCGACTCACGTCCGGGTTGTCACAGCCGATCATCTCCCCGTAGGACACCTGGTGGCACAGGCAGTAGGTGGGCTCGTTCGGGTCCACGGGCATGTCCAGCACATCAGAGGGATGCACCGACAGGATGGTATCGGTGAACTCGGACCTGAGGGGAAACGACAGCGGTGAGTGGGGGGGTAGGGGGACGAGCTTCCCCGGATGGCGCCAGACAAGGCCGTGCACGAAGGCGTGGGAGGGTGTCGGGGGGAGGCGCTCGCCACTCAGCGTCCAGACCAGTCCCGCCGGGGACAGGAACTGTGCCCGGCCCCGGCCCCCCGCCCGACGGGGCCTGCTCCCCGAGCTCCTCCCCAAGCCTGGGTCAGCCCCTCCAGCCTCCCGCGGCCTCTCCCCAGCTGGGGCAGGCACACGCCACCACCACCAGTGGACACCTGGCAACATCCGAGAAGCCACCTGAGCCCATCCAGGCAGCCCAGGTGTCTGAGCAGCCCTGGCTCCACCAGCTCGCTCTGCACCTTCCCCACAAGAAGGGCCACCACCTCACCGCAAGAGCCACAGGCCCCTGCCCCCGTCTCCCTGCCCTGGCCCTAACCCCCAGGAGCCCACCACCACCCACCCAGCTGCCCACTGTCAGCAGGGCCGCCCTCACCTGCCCACGCCAGGGAAGTGGCCTGTCGCCCTGCACTCCCCAGCTGCCCTCTGGGCTCCACCCACAGCCCAGCCAGACCCCTGCACTGTCCACACCGCCCTCCGATCTGCTGCCTGCGGCTCTGCAGCGCACACAGGGAAGGGCTCGTGGAATCGACTCTCATGTGTTTCGTTATTTAAAACAAAAACCGTGAGCTCAGGCTGGTGTAGACAGACAGTTCGTTCCCACCAGTACAGAAAGAAAACCCTCCCCCCCACCCCCACCCCCACCCCCAAAATAAAAAGTACAGGCGCAGATTCAAATGTGTACTTGCTAACCAAACACAGCAAGTCACACGAGGAACACGGCAAAGGGAAAGCTAAGACATGGCGGCCGCCGGGCGATCTGAATATACTGACCGGGGTGAAACGAAGAAAATCTGGTCCCCAAAGGGATTGCACCAGAGTCTAGAAACACGTGCTCCCTGTGCACCAGAGTCTAGAAACACGCTGTGCCTTTGCAACCTGCCTCCCGGCCCAGCGAGGCGCCCCGGCCGCACACCGTCCCTGACACAAGTATGCTCGGTGCCCGTGCAGCTGCCACCCAGGGCCCTCCCTCTGTGTGGTCTCTGCTCTCCGTCTCTGGGAACGTCAAGGAAACGTGTCCCGGCCCCTGTGCTTTCAAACTGCTTCAGGCAGTTGAGCAGGCCTTCGGGCTGGGCCGCTGTGTCACTGCCCGCAGGGTCCTGTCCTGCCGCCAGGGGCCTCCCTCCCAGGCGCCCCCCGGGGAATCAGTGCAAACCCCCGCAGCAGCCACCCACCAGCAGACTCAGGCCTCTCCGCCTCCGGCACAGACCTCGCCTCGTCTGCTCCGTGCGTTCTGCTTGAAGCTCGACCATGCTGCACAGTTCCAGCTGCCGCGCAACCTGCGCCCATCACCCCGGGTTCAAGGGCACTGGCCGGGTGTGTGGCAGTAGGAGAGGCTGCAGGGCTTGTGGGGACCCCCCAGCGAGGACACCCCCAGCCAGAAAGCAGGCCCGGGACCCCGCACCACCGCCCCTCCAGTCTGACCTGGAGGGGGCTCCGGGATGGGAGGGTGGAGGGAAGCGGCCGGGAGGTCACGGGGGCCGAGCCCACGAGGGCCCTTCTTGCTGGCCGAGCCCATCCCTGGGGCAGGCCAGGGCGACCCCTCAGGCAGCAGTGCTGCCCCTTGCTCCGGACCCCGGGACGTGGTGGGCACCCTTCACCAGCCACCCCAGGAAGCCCCACACGCTTCGCCCCCTACGTGCGTCCCAGCTGCTTCAGGACACGCCCCTCAACAGGCACGGCTACTCATCCTCAGGAGGAACGGCCCCCGCATCCGCATGCAGATCCTGCCTGGCTCACGGTCCGTACAGACGGCAAGGACGCACCCGAGGTCTGGCGCTCGCCATTCAGGTGGCCCCGCTGCCTGGCCCCGCAGGGCGACAGTACCTGCCTCTGACCCTGGAACCGCAGCATCACCCCAAGGCAGGCCGTGAAGCCACAGCGCCGGCAGACGGGGGACACTGGCCCGCACCCGGCCTGTGGGTGTCCTGTCCTCTCCAGACACTGCCCCGGCCCTGTCCTGCCCCAACGGCCCCCGGGGACAGGGCGCCCCCGGTCACACAGCAGAGTGGGCCTTCAGGGCGGGCCTCAGCACCCCGGCCACCTCTGTCTGTAAACTGGGGCAGTCACGGCACCGCCGCCCAGCGTGGCCATGGAGAGGAAACGGTTCACGTGGAAGCGCTGGGTCCAGCCTGACTTACCGAGGGCTCTGCCAACGTTGCCACCCCTGACTACCCCTTCTCACCTGCCACTGCTGTGGCCAGCGCTACGAACAGCAGCCAGCGACACACACGCCAGCCCCGTCAGTGAGGGGAAAGCTGCGGACCCGGCCGGCTCCAGCGCATCCGCAGAGACGGGGTGAGACACCCGGGTCATCCCCGAGGTCTGAGCCACGGCCAGGCATGCACCCGTCGGGGAGGCTCCCACTGCACCAGGGAGCCAGGGTCTTGTCCCTCCACGGGGGCTCATGGAGAGGAAGGGACACAGGAGAACACCTGCTCGTCCCCAGAGGAGGCCAGCATGCCTCCGAGCCCTAAGCAGGAAGGAGCAGAAAGGCGCGGAACACTGCTGCCACCACGAGGTGGAAGACAAACCCGACAGACAGTAAGGTCATACTTCAAAGACACTGGACAGCTGTGGAGTGACACAGGCAAGATGCCCTAAGGCTGAGGAAGAGGCAGCAGCCGAGGGAGCAGGCCATCCATCTCCCATGCTCAGCCGAGGCCCGGAGGCCCACTGGGGACCACACCGACTCTGCAGGACCCTGCACACACGGCCATGACCCTACAGTCCACTTACTGACCCTGGGGCCATGCAGAGGCTGCAGAGTGACATCCCTGGTCTCTGAGCAGCCAGCCTCCTCCTCCAGGCCTCTGCAGGAAGGAAAGCCAAGCACCGCCCACAGACAGCCACTGCGGCAGCAAAACAGACACTCTGGCTTCTCCGTCAGGAGCCGGGAGGCCCCCTGCCACCTTCGCCACCCCGCCCCAAGCCTGCTCCGTCTGCCTGGACCAAAGAAGGGCAAGCCATTTTGGGGGAGCACAGGAACTGCCCTCTCCACGTGCCTCCAGGGCCAGACAAGGAGACAAGTACATGACGTGGAAAAGCAGGAGTGGTAACCAGAGGAAAGTGGGCAGACAGAAGCAGATGCAGAGACGACCCAGATGTTAAAATTAGCAGAGAAGGGCTTTAAACACACATTATGAAGAAAACGTAAATAAGAGGGATGCAAATATGGAGACTTTTCAAAAAGGAACTAAAATCCGTAAAAAAGGAATCAAATGGGTGCTCCAGAATGAAGACTACAGTATATGCGGACTTACAGTGGGCCCTTGACCAAGGCGGGCTTGGAGTGCATGAGCCCACTTACACACAGGTTTTCTTCAGTGAGTACACGGACTTCCAACTGCATGGAGGGCTGGTGGCCCCAGCCCCACATTGTTCAAGGGTCACCTGTAACGTTTATGGCCTCATCCATCTGCAACGGACACAGCCTAACTGTTCTCACACAGTCAACAAACATCCCCCATAAGGCAGATGCTTTCAATCACCTCTGACACAGGTCTCACGGCCCAGCATTAAGTGTCCTGCCAGATCTACAAAATTGGCTTCAGTAAGAACACACACAGGTCAATGCATTCCCCAGGATCACCCTGCAGAGCAAACAAGGAGACGCACTATCTAAATGCTCAACAAAGAAGCTCTCACGAGGGTTCACATCTCATCAGCAACATCCAGACTCTGGAGAATGCTACAAGCCAAACAGCGCAGGTCCTTCAAGAAGGAAAATCATGAAGAAAAGAAAGGGATGGAGAAAAACTTACGCATTAAAGAAACTTTACCTAAAAAAAGACCCTGACGAAATAACAGGTACTGAACTGCCCTCCTACTATGAACAAGTAGAAAACTGGACAAGATACCTGAAGTAGGAGTTACCAGACACTACACGGAAGGCAGCACAGGATAGTGATCCTGAGAAGGTAAACAAGCCAGGTGAGACCTATGACCTTCTCAGCTTTCTGCCTGGAGGCACTTGCCACACGCCAGTCCTTAGAGAGGAGCAAAAGCCTGCGTGTCTAGAAGGAGGGAAAAACCAAAGCTCAGGGAGAGTGAGGCTCCTGGAACTTGAGGGCAGGGTGCTGGAAAGGAGGAAGCTAGAGAAAGTGCACTCCGGAAATCTGCAAACAGATCCATTTGAGTTTTTAGCTAAAGATTAAGCTGCCTGTGCACAGAGTGACAATCCACAAGGCCAGGCAGAGAATACCAGGGACCCGTGAGCTGAACAATTCCCAGAGCTCACACGCAGCCTGGGCAACATTCAAGTTCCAACCAGCCAGCATGGAGAGACCTCGTCAAACACCAAATACATTCAGAGGAGAACACAGAAGGGTCACACCTTAGGAGGAGGGTTTAACCAACCCTAGAGTAAAGGCTACTCTAACCTAGGGGTTGGCAAAATACAGCCTGCAGTTGGCTGCCTTTTCTACAAATAAAGTGTTAATGAAACACAGTCACATCATTCATCTACATATTTTCTGTGGATGCTTTCAATATTAAACAGCAGAGTTGAGTGATCACAACAGAGACAATATGGCCTACAAGCCTAAAATATTTACTATCTGGCATATTAAGAAAAAGGTTTTTTTTTAACCAACGTTAAAAATGTGCCTACAGAGGATCAAGCTGCTCCACAGGTGACTAAACTAGTGACAAATTTAAATGAATTTTTAAAATTCAACACCCATTAAACGAAGACAACAAAATCCTGATATTCAACCACATAACAGTGACACTGTCTTAACAACGAGCCAAAACTTACTAGATGGGGGCTTCCCTGGTATTGCAGTTGTTAAGAATCTCCTGCCAATGCAGGGGACACGGATTTGAGCCCTGGTCCGGGAAGATCCCACATGCCGCGAAGCAACTAAGTGCATGCGCCACAATTACTGAGCCTGCGCTCTAGAACCTGCGAGCCACAACTACTGAAGCCCGCATGCCTAGTGCCTATGCTCTGCAACAAGAGAAGCCACCGCAATGAGAAGCCCACGTACCACAACAAAGAGTGGCCCCCGCTCGCAGCAACTAGAGAAAGCCCACGCGCAGCAACAAAGACCCAACGCAGCCAAAAATAAAATAAAATAAATAAATAAGTTTTTAAAAAAATGCTAGATGGACTTCCCCGGTGGTACAGTGGTTAAGAATCTGCCTGCCAATGCAGGGAACACGGCTTCAAGCCCTGGTCCGGGAAGATGCCACATGCTGCAGAGCAACTAAGCCCATGCGCCACAACTACTGAGCCTGCGCACCACAACTACTGAAGCTCGTGTGCCTAGAGCCCATGCTCCGCAACAAGAGAAGCCACCACAATGAGAAGCCCATGCACCACAACAAAGAGTAGCCCCTGCTCGCCGCAACCAGAGAAAGCCCGTGTGCAGCAACGAAGACCCAATGCAGCCAAAAATAAATTAATTAAAAAAAAAAAATTACTACACATGTGGAGGAGGAAAATGTGATTTACAACCAGAGAAAAAGCAGTCAAGAGAAACAGACCTGCCAAACTCATCAAAATGTATGCATTAAATATATACTGTTCTTTGTATATCAGTCATACCTTAATAAAGCGGCTTTAAAACAACAAAAAAAAACCAAACAGACCTGGAAATGACAGAATAAGAAGAGAAAGCTTTTTAAAAAGCTGTTGTAAAATGATATATTCAAAGATATAAAGGAAAATATATGTGTAATAACAGAAATGGCAAGTATAGAAAAAAAGAAACAGAATTTCCTGATAAGAAAATTTCTTAAATCAAAGATTCACTAAAGGAGATTAAGATTAAATTAGACAACAAGGAAGAAAAGACTTGAAGATAAACTATCCAAATGGAAGTGTAGAAAGAAAATTTCTGACAAAATAATAAGCAGAGCCTCAGTGACCTGTAGGAAAATATCAAGCTAACATACATATATGATTGGAGTCCCATAAAAAGGACAAAAGAGAGCAGAAAAAAAAATTTGAAAAACTGGCTGAAAAATTACAAATTTGATGCAAACTATAAACTAACAGTTCCCAGAAGCTCAATGAGCTCCAAACAGAAAATACACAAAAAACACACACGAGGACACATCATAATTAAGTTGTTAAAAATCAAGTTGCTGTGGACTTCCCTGGTGGAGCAGTGGTTGAGAATCTGCCTGCCAATGCAGGGGACATGGGTTCGAGCCCTGGTCCAGGAAGATCCCACATGCCGCAAAGCAACTAAGCCCTGTGCCACAACTACTGAGCCTGCGCTCCAGAGCCTGCGAGCCACAACTACTGAGCCTGTGTGCTGCAACTACTGAAGCCCGTGCACCTAGTGCCCATGCTCAACAAGGGAAGCCACCACAGTAAGAAGCTGCGCACCGCAACGAAGAGCAGCCCCCACTCACCACAACTAGAGAAAGCCTCCATGCAGCAATGAAGACCCAACACAGCCAAAAATAAATAAATAAAACAAATAAATTTTTTTAAAAATCAAGTTGCTACATGGAAACCTCAGAAGCAGCAAAAATAAATAAAGCCACTTATATACAGAAGAACAAACATAAGAATTACCACTAATTTCTCATCAGAATCAATGCAAGATGGAAAACAACAGGACATCTTTAGTGATGAAAGAAAAAATGAAGTCAACCTAAAACATTATATCCAACAAGAATATCCTTCAAAGATGGAAGTGAAATAAAGATATTTTCAAAGAAACAAAAACAGAAAATTCATCACCATCAGCAAACTTGCACTGTCAAAAATGTTAAAGAGGGCTTCACCGGTGGCGCAGTGGTTGAGAGTCCACCTGCCGATGCAGGGGACACGGGTTTGTGCCCCGGTCTGGGAAGATCCCACATGCCGCGGAGCGGCTGGGCCCGTGAGCCATGGCTGCTGAGCCTGCGTGTCCGGAGCCTGTGCTCCACAAAGGGAGAGGCCACAGCAGTGAGAGACCCGTGTACTGCAAAAAAAAAAAAAAAAAAAAAAAATGTTAAAGAAAGTTCTTCAGGCAGAAAAGAAATGATACCAGATGGAAATCTGCATCTACATATAGTGAAGGGCATTAGAAATGGTAAATATATGGACTAACTATAAAACTTTTTCTCATATTTTAAAATGTTTAAGACAAGCCATGACTTAGACCTAAAACAATAACAACAATAGATTCAGAGACTTATGTCATACGTAGAAGTAAAATTTTTGATAACAGCACAAAGGACAGGAGGCAGAAAACAAAAGAAAACTCCTGTAGGCTCTTACATTAAACATGAAATAGTACAATATTATTTGAAATTCTTTATGGTAAGCTAATGAAACAGAGTATACACACTTGAATAGTCCTTAAAATGGAATACTGAAGAAATTCCCTGGTGGTCCAGTGGTTAGGACAGAGCACTTTCACTGTCAGGGACCTGGTTAGATCAGGGAACTAAGATCCCACAAGTCATGCTGCGCAGCCAAAAAACAAACAAACGAAAAACAAAAAATAAATAAATAAATAAAATGAAAACTAAGACTTCTTTGAGATACCACTGACCCCACTTAAAAAAAATGGAATACTGAAAAAATACACGATTAATCCAAAAGAAGACAGGAAAAGGACAGATGGGACAAGGAGACACTAATGGCAAGAGAGTCCATTTAAATCCAACCGCATCACTAATTACATTAAATCTGAATAGTCTAAATAGTGCAACGAAAAGAAGGACATTTTCAGACTAGATAAAAAAGCAACACTCAATTATTTGCTACTTTCAAGAAACTCACTCTAAATACAAAAACACACATGTGGTGAAAGTAAAAGAATGAAAAAGGGAAAAACCACACCATGTAAAAACTCACTGTAAGACACCTGGAATGACTATAGTAATATTAGACAAAACAGACTTCAAAACAAAGAATATTATGAAGGACAACAAAATAAATAATGATAAAGGAGTCAATTATTTTTAAAAAACCTAAATGTGTATGTACCTCCAAATAACAGAGCTTCAAAATATATGAAGCAGAAACTCACAGAGCAGGAGGAGAAATAGATAAATCCATGTCTAGAGTTGGTGATCTCAACACTCTTCTCTCAGTAATTTATACAAGTAAACAGAGTATCTGTCAGGATACATCAAACTTGAACAGTGCTGTCAACCAAGTTATATAATTGACATCTACCCAACAACAGTAAGATGCACATTGCTTTCAAGTATATATGGAACACTCAGAAAAACAGACCATAAACCATAACCCAAAACTTAATCACTTTCAGATAATCTCAATTACAGAAGTTCTCTGATCACAGCAAAATTAGATTAGAAACTGAAGTCAGAAAGTTCCCTGGAAAACCTCAAACGACCTGGAAGCTGAGAAACACACTTCTACATAAGCTACGGGTCAAAGAAAAATCACAAAAGAAAATTTTGAATATTCTGAATGGAATAAAAATAAGAACATAACACATCAAAATTTGTGTGACGCAGCTAAAACAGTAATTGGAAGAAAGTTTATAGCTTTAAACATTTACATTAGAAAAGAAGGGAAGCACGAAAATCATACTAAGCTACTTCTAGCATAAAAAGCTGGAAAAAGAAAAGCAAAGTAAATCCAGGCTAAGTAGGAGGACAGAAAGAATAAAGGATATTAGCAGAAATAAGTGCAATAGAAGACAAACAGTAGAGAAAAAAAATCGATGAAACCAAAAGCTAGTTTTCTGAAAAGATCAAGGCAAAATGAGAGAAGACATAAATCATCAATTTCAGGTCTAAAAGAGTGAGCATCAGCACAGAACCTACAACATCAGAAAAATAATAAAGTAATATTATGAATAACTTGATGTCAATAAATGTGACAACTTATATGAAACAACAAATTCCTTGAAAGGTGTAGATTACCAAAACTGACTCAAGAAGAAATAGAGAGGCTGACTAGTTCTATAACTTTAAAGAAGTTGAATACAGCATCAAACTGTATACTTAAAATGAGCACATCTTATTGTTATGTAAATTATTCCTTAATGAAGTTAATCTAAAAGCTTAAAAAAAAAAGCAACAAGACTAAACTATAGGGTCCAGGAGTGCACTGTGTCAGGGACAAAACTACAAAGAAAGAATGGGAGTGAACACCCTGTCTGTGTGGGTCGTGTGTGTCTGGGGCTGAGGAAGTGGTGATTCTGACAGGGCACAGGGAAGGGCCCCCCAGGGGGCGTTAGTCACCGGCCAGGCAATGACTACAAGGAGGTGACTCTTACAGTAATTCGTTAAGCCACACGTTTGTTGTGTGGTCTTCTGCATCTGTGCATTACTTTACAATACAAAGACACTATTTGGGTTTGTTTTTTTTAAAGATAAAAGTTTAAACACCAGGTTTAAGAACCAAAACTTTTCTTTTGTCGAAAACTAACTCTTCTGAGCTCTCCCCATAACTGTCAGAATCATCTCCACAGAAGCCACTTGGCATTTCAGCATCTCCTGTGAAGCAATGTTACACCATCTTGGAGGGTGAAGCATCACGTTCATAGTCCACGAAGCCATCTTGGCAGGTAGGGGAGCAAGTGAGAGAGTGCTTTGTATGAAATATCCTGGAGTTCAAGCTAAATGACGTGGATATTTAATAAATACAGTCACACAATTTAAAAATGAATGCATCTAAAACACGTATTTATATATAAAATGATCAACAGATGTGTATTCAACTACTAGGAAGTGGCTTAGCTTGAACCGCACCAAACATCACCGTGTCTCTTAAGAGGCAGGGTACGCAGTGGCTAAGAGAATGGGTTCTGGAGTCAGACCGCCTGGCGCACACCCAGGAGCTCTGAAGCCTCAGTCTCCACGACTGCCCACACTGCTCCCTCACGTTGCCGTGAGGACCAACTGACCCGACACGGGCAACGCAGGGAGAGCCGCAGCACACCTGGCACAGGCGAGCACTTCCTCAGCGGTCAGCGGTGTCTCCGTCCAGAGCAAACACCAATGGTGCTGTGCAGTGAAAGAGAGAAAAAAGCGCCTCACCCTCCCTTATGCTTCTTCCTCTTTGGGGTGTCTTCTTCGGAGGTCCTCCTGCCACGACCCCGGGAGCCCCTCTTTTCCTTCTGACCTCGACCTTCTGAAACAATAAAGACCACAACTCTGTTCACAGATTTCACTGAAGCAGGACAAGATCTACCCCAATATGATATTTACCATAATGTTCCTAATACACTTATCAGGCAAAATTCTTCAAAACTCCATAGTTAACAATAACAAAATGAAGAAAAATGAGCAGACTTGCTTTTTAGCCCCCGTCCTCCAGAGCTTTCGAAGTCGCTGCCCTCCATCTTGTCCTTCAGGTCCGCCTCGAAGCGAGCCAGGTCCGCATCAAGCCTCCGGATGTGCTTATCCACCTACACAGAAGGATGCTCACACATTCCGTTCGAAACTCAGAGCAAAACGCCTCAGGGTCACAAATGCTCCTGACGTCAAGCAGAAAGCACTGTCTGGCCCTTAAACAAGGCCTGCTATTTCCAACTTGATGCAAGGGTCTTTTTTCCCCACATTCTGTTCCCCATCAACAGAATAAATCCTACTCAGGGAAAAAACCTTGAAGGCAGGCAACAATGAGAAACAGAGCCATAAGATGCAATGAAGTAAAGGGCTGAGGACCTTGGATACTAGATCCTGACGTAAAATGTGAAGAGCTATAGGTTCGTCAACAGAAAATGACATTTGAAGATGGAGTTCAGGACGGAGCTGGAAGGAAGGACCGCACAGAACAACTGCCCGTGACAGAGGGGATGCTCCTGTAGCTAAAAGGACGTCACGAGATACAGCACAAGCTGGCTGCTGACAGCCGTCCAACACCATCCATCAAGGCCCCCGACTGGAAATGAACCACAGTCCTAAGCTTCATTACACGTCAGAGAGAAAACGGACTGTCTTAAGGACGTTGATCACACCTAACTCCTTGGAAGACAGGCTGATTACTCAAAGGATTTAGCACTTTGGAGCATCAAAGTCCCAAACATAAGCATTAAGGTCTCCTCCTAGAGGATTCTTTCTCAAACACAGCTGATTTCAGGCTTTTAAAGAATCACTGTTTAGGGCTTCCCTGGTGGTGCAGTGGTTGAGAGTCCGCCTGCCGATGCAGGGGACACTGGTTCGTGCCCCGGTCCAGGAAGATCCCACATGCCGTGGAGCGGCTGGGCCCGTGAGCCATGGCCGCTGAGCCTGCGCATCCAGCGCCTGTGCTCCGCAACAGGAGAGGCCACGGCAGTGAGAGGCCCGCGTACCGCAAAAAAAAATAAATTAATTAAAAAAATCACTGTTTTATTGGGGGAGGCAAGGACGGGAGCCTCACTAAACGACCTCACGTGCGTCGCAGAACGGCTTTGTGCCACCTTGCAAACCCCATGAGAAGCGGAAGTGAAAGGAAATTGGACAAAACCAATTCTAGGACTTTACCTAAAGCTGACAAAAACAAGCACTAAAAGTACATATAAATGAACAAGCAAAACGGGCACAGGACACAAGACCACAGAAATGGTCCCAGGATGAGGACTCCTCCAACGTGCACTTTCTCTAGCGGCATGGGTCTATCGAAGCCCGGCCTCCACCTCGACGCCCTGTTTCTGAGCAGCCTCCCCCTTGCTGCGTGAAAGCAAGGAGCGCTTCCGAGGGGGGGGAGGCCCCACCCCCGCCCCCGCCCCGCCCCTCACCATCTCGTAGGTCTGCATGGCCAGCTGCACCTTGTCGTCGCTGTACTCCCTGCACTTGCTGTAGGCGCTCTGGATCCTCTGCAGGTGCTCCACACGCTGACCCGGAGACAGAGTCTTCACCGTGGAGATATACTCTGCAGCCAGGATGTCTATCTCAGCTTTCTTGTCTGATAGAGTAATGGGCGAAAAGCCAGGACATGCTCACCAGACTGGCAACCAATAAAGCCTGGCAACGACAAGTGCCAGCAAAGTGGCTGGCCCAAACTGGCCACAGGTGGCGGGCACAGCCTTCCCAAACACTTTGGATCAGGGAGATAAGCAGACACCCCGACCAGGGCAGTGCACCCACGACAGTCCCAACATATGACGCTGCCCCAGCAAGGGTTCATGGTGCCCTCTTGGACTCTCAAGTTTGAAGAGTCCATTTATTATTGTTTGAATAATAAATGACGTGCTCACCTTACCTATGACCCGGCAGGCTACTCTCGGGTACAAACCCTAAAGATTTAGAGGCCAGGGTACACATGGGAAAACATTCATAACTGCAGATAACAGAAAACAACCCAAACGCCCAATCTACAGTAAAACAGATAAATAAGCTGTGGTCCGTTCACACAACAGAATGCTACCCAGCAACAAAAAAAAACAAACAACATCGGTTAATCCCACAAAAGGTGGCACTGAGCGAGAAAAGCAAGACACAAAGGAAAACACACTGTATGATTCCATTGATGTTAAAGGCAAAGACAGACACCACTCTTAACTCTTTGGTTTAGAGGTGAGAAAACCATTCTTGCAGGTGAAAACTCAGGGTGTACGCCTTGGGGAACAGGGGCCTGCTCATGAGGATCACACAGGCCCCCAGGCACTAGAGGCTCCATTTCTCCATCTGCAGAGAGGTTCTCCGGGTGCTGTTTGCTAAGCAATCTACAAATGTTTATGCTTATTTCTGAATACAAATGCTTTATCTCACCATAAAAGAAATGCCTGCATTCACTAGTCAGGAAGCTGTTCCTTAGTGAAAAACCACAGCTATTCCAAACTTGCAAAACACATGCCCAGCACAATGAGTGAAAAAGTGCCCATACCCAAGCACATCACCATGAAATGTAAAACCTCAGGGATAAAGAGAAAAGCCTAAAAGCTTCTAAACAGGAAAGGGAAAAAAAGATCGCATGTTCAGAGGATGAGAAACCCAAATGACATCAGACTTCTCAACAGCAACACAGAAGCTAGGAGACAATGCAGCAACGCCTGCCACATTCTGGGGGAAATGCCTGTCAATCTAGAATTCTATACCCAGCCAAACCATTCACTGCTGCATTTTCAGACATGCGACGGTATAAGAAATTTACCCTGCCCTGAATTTCTTTCTGGAAAAGCTCCCAGAGAAAAGGCTCCTCTGAAGCAAACGGGCGAATCGAGAAGTAGTATGTCTACAGCCTAGGAGACACGGGGCTCTGTGTGCCGAAGACGAGCAAAGGGAGAGCCGAGGGAGACCTAGGGCAAGGCGTGCGCGGCAGGCCCGGAGACTGTCAGCCCGGACGCGACCGCAGGACAGAGGCTCCAGGAGAGGGGTCTCCATGGAGAGCACACACAGGACTGGCAGGTAACCTGGTGCCGCAGGCACACTAAAAACGAGGAAAACAAAACCAACAAGCAAAGCAATTAAGAACTCCAAGAAAAAGACAGTTACTCCAAATAGGGCATGTGAGCATAGCATATGGTAAACTACCGACACAGCAGCCCAGGAAAGAAACAGCATCACTGGACAGCACAGCATCACCACAGTTCAAATTCTAGTCCATTACACCCAGGAGACGGGGGGAGGGAGCTGTGTGCGCATGAACCAAGCAGGGCACAACTGGAGATGTAAATCTTCACTTTTTGTAATAACTGAATAGATAAAGTCTAAAGCCAAAAGGAAATAAAGAAATAGCAGCAAAAATGAACTGTTTAGAAATAGGGAGTTAAATACCAAAAGATCTAAAAGGACTAACTGTTTAAAATAGGTACACATAGTTTGAAAACAGAAAATCTTTTAAAGGAAAGAAAAGGTTAACAAATATTTTGACTGCAGGAGGGGATGACGATTATAAAGATGTGACATGGAGACGTGTCAGGGACAGGTCAGACACAAGGGACTAAGTTTACTTTAAAGACTCAGCACTAGGGGCTTCCCTCGTGGTGCAGTGGTGAGGAATCCACCTGCCAGTGCAGGGGACAGGGGTTTGAGCCCTGGTCCAGGAAGATCCCACACGCCATGGAGCAACAGAGCCCATGTGCCACAACTACTAAGCCTGCGCTCTAGAGCCTGCAAGCCACAACTACTGAAGCCCGTGTGCCTAGAGCCCGTGCTCCACAACAAGAGAAGCCACCGCAATGAGAAGCCCGCGCACCGCAACGAAGAGCAGCCCCTGCTCTCCATAACTAGAGAGAAGCCCGTGCACAGCAACGAAGACCCAACGCAGCCAAAAATAAATTAAAAAAAAAAGACTCAGCCCTCTCTCTGACACACTACCCAACACCTGCGGCCCAGGCTGGACAGCAGCCCCACTGCCCCAGGTCCCTGGAAGACCAGTGCGCCATCCCCAGGATCCCAGTGCTCCGCTCCTGGACTTGGGGAGCTGCTCCCCATACCCTGGCTGTTCTGAACGGTCTGAACCCACCTTCTGTCCTCTGGTCCAGCTCTCGCATCAGCTGGAAGTTCCTCTGAAGCTCACAGGGTAGGTTCTCGATACCTGAAACACAGACACATGCTTCTCAACAGCAGGACAAAACCCCGCCTTCCAAGCTTCATACTTCAGGGCTACAAACAATAAGCCCAACTCTGGCTTCTGTTTCTGTTAGGGTTTGGAGAGAAGAAGAATCAAGGTATCTTTTTTCAGGAACACGAGCCCAACACTGAAGGCAGTGGGGACTCCAGGCCTCCCCCATTTCACACTGGTGATCGGCTGACGTGCTTCAGAACTTGTCAGAACTCGAGAAGCTAGAGGCGAACAGAGGGCAGAGGGAGGAAGATGCCTGTGCGACTCCCCTACCGCAGACCCCAGGCCACTCCCCCCCTGCAGACGCCCCGCCAGAGAACAAGCCCAACCCCTCTCCTCCCGCTCTACTCTGAACTCAGGGCATGGGGCGGTGCCCACCAGGACTGTGCGGTAGAACTTTATGCCAAGACAGCTTCCCCACACAGCACGCACTGGCCACACGGGGCTACTGAGCACCTGAAATGGGGCCAGTACAACTGAGGGACTGAACTTCTCATTTTACTTGAGTTTATTTAAAATCAAACAGACCGTGCGGGACAGCAGAGGTAAGGACCCTGCCCCACACTGCTCTCCTGTCCGCACGGCCAGGCTTCTGGTCCAGGCCAAGCTCCCCACCTGCCCGCAGCCAGGACGGGCCCCCTCCACAGATGACCGCTCCAAGAGCTCTGATTGTACAAAGCTGCTGCGTAAGCCCCAGTGCTTCCCAGCTCACGCAGAGAGCGGCAAAGACCCACCCATGGCCTCCCCGTGGGCTCCCCTGCTGTCCTACCAGGGCTCTCAAGACAGTGCCACCCCTGCACTCTCAGACCTGCTGGGCTCCTTCGTGACCTTTAAACTTCTGTGAACTTTTAAAAACTCTATCTCTCCCATTTGAGAGCCAGTTCCAGGAAAACAGGGATCATGTCTGCTTTCTTGGCACACAGCAGGTGCTCAGGGAGTGAGCAGGGGCCTCCGTCCACAAGCCTTCACATGGGTGTCCCTCACAGGACAGGAATCGTGTTCCTCAGACCCTCCTCCTGGGGCCCCCTGGGCAGGCACCGGGTCAGGGGAGGGCAAGCCACAGCACCCAGAACAGGCACCTGGGTGTAGGTCTCTCCAGTGACGATGGTGGGGAAGCCCCTCCCTCCACAGTGCTCTCTGGCCCAGGACGCTGTGCTCAGGTTGGGCCATGCCTGGGAGACCCCCTTGGGGAGGGCTGGATCCCCACTGCCTTCCCCGGAGCCGGGGTTCACTCCCTACTCTCAGCAACCTCGGGTGGGGGTCTGGGCGCCCAGGCCCAGATGAGTGAAAATCCCCAGTGCAGCACAGGGCTCCAGAGCTACCAGGCAAAATCCCCACCAGCCCGCATCCCCAGGCTATGCCCCCGCCAGGGCCAGACTGGAGTCGGACCGCAGAGCTCAAACGTGGGATCGCCACTCTCCAGTGAGCGACCTGGACAAGCTACTTAGCCTCTGACGCAGCATCACCCCCGCTGTGAAATGCGGCAAATAACCACCTGCTCAGGAGTCCTCCAGAGGGTGCAACCTGTGGGACGCCTCGGGACGTTGGCCCACTGTGATGACCACTGCCTTGAACACCCTACCCACACGTCTAAGTACCGCCCCCAACCCCCTGCGCAAAGACAGGTGCTCTCAGAGACCCCCTGCGCCATCATGCCTTGCAGATGCACGAACTGAGGCTTGGAAGCGGACTCCCGGGTCACAGCACACGCAGGCACAGAACCCAGAACCCTCAGGCCCTGGGCCCCCCAAACCCGGCCCAGAGTCCCAGGGGACTGAGACTCGACCACCTTAGGGGGTCACCGCGGTGGGGGCGGGTCCGGGAATGGGCGGGACGGGACTCGGGGGCGGGGCCTAGACATAGAGGGCGGGGCCAGGGCGGAGAGGGCGGGGCCGACGACGAAGTTGGCGAGGCCTAGCGAATGAGGGGCGGGGCCCAGCCAAGAAAGACGGGTCCTAGGGAGGAGAGAGTGGGGCCTATGGAGAAAGTGGGCGAGGCTGAGCCTGGGAGGGTGGAGCCGAGCCGCGCTGACCCCGCCCAGCACCCGCCGGCCCCCGCCCCGCCGTGACGCACCTGGAATTGGCGCGGCCGTGACGGCGGGTTAAGATGGAGCATGGCTGGTTAGAGAAACTAAAGATCAGTATGGCTGGAGAGGTGGAGGGTGGGAAGGACCATTGTATCAGATAAGATTGAGTGTAAAAGTCTCCAGTAAGCCAGAGTTCCCCAGTGCCTGCTATACCCCTTGGTGGTCTCAGAGAATCCTAGAATGTCAGAAATGTAAAGAACCTTGGGCTTCATCCAGGCCAATGCTGGAACTTGGCTCCAAGCCTCAGCTCCATTATAAATTAACTGTAAATGTGACCTTGGATCATGGGTTTCTCATCTGAAAAGTGTTGGGGATGCCTAGGCTGGGAGTAGCTCATGTAAGACTTCTCTGAGGAGTTACTTTAGTTAGGACACATGTTAGGCTGCTATTAAAAAAGAGAGACCCCAAAATATAGTGGCTTAAACAAGAAACAATTTTATTTCTCTCTCATGTAAAAGTCCGAGTAGATGATATAGAGTTAACATGGCAGCTCAGTGGTGGTGGAAAGTCAGGCGTCTTCTACCTTGCTGCTCTGCTACCATCAACATATAGCTTCATATGGTCCAAAATGGATGCTCCAGCTCCTGCCATCACATTTGCACCCTTCTTTTAAAGGCATGACCCGGATGTTGCATCAGGATCTTCTGCTCATATCTCATTGGCCAGAAATTAGTCATGTAGCCACACCTAGCTGCAAGAGAGTCTGGGAAATGTAGTCTTTGGCTAGGCAGCCATGTGCCCAAGTAAAAATTCTATTACTGTGTAAGAATGGGAGAAGGAATACTGAAGGGCCACAGAGGGTGACCCAGAGTCTAAAGATAGAGTTGGAGCCAGGGAACCCAGCCAGGTCTCTACAGGATTCTCCTCTTGGCCTTGAGCTGCCCTGGCCTCCTGGAGTTCATCAAGGCCAAACGCCATCCTGCCCCACAATCCTCCCCCATTTCTACCAACTTCAGGAAATACATGCAGCCTGTGGAGGCTTTGGTAGTGTAGGGTTACAGGCATGGAAGGCAGGCCAGCCCTTGCCTGTCCCCACCGTATCACATGGCACACTGATTCTAGGAGGGCTTCTGGCAACCTGGTAGGACAGGCTCAGGAAGAGGTAGGTTTCCACTCCTCACACACGTAGGAGGCTACTCCTTCTGCCCTTGAAGCGGCAGGGGGGGGCCAACTGGGGGGGGGGGGGGGGGCGCGCGGTGGGGGCGGCCCGGCCAGGGCGGTGGGCCTAGGGGGCGCGGGGGGCGCTTACTGTCCAGGTAGTGCTCCAAGTACATGGCGGTCGCCATCTTCGTCCGCGGCCGCGCTCTGGGTCTGCGCGGGCGGTGGCCCCGCGAGAGGCGGAGGCGGGGCCGGCGTGGTCACTATTAATGAGCCCCGCGCGCTGATTGGTCGCCTTCAGGGGCGGGGCGCCGTCTGAACCCGCCCCACGGCTTCCGGTCGGGGCCGCGCGAGGTGTCGCGCGGGAGCTGGGCGGTCCCGGCGGGGCGGGCGGAGCAGGTGTTTGGTCGCGGGGAGGTGGAGCGCGTCCCGACCCCGAGGAGGAGCGGCCTCCGGGGCCCCGCGGACCCAGACTCCTGCGATTCCGGGGGTCGGCGGGGGCAGTCGTCCATCACTGAGAATGCACGTTTAAAGGTACACTCTCCTCCGTGAACTCTTCACTAAACCCCAGGCAGATATTTAAGAGTGGAAACACGTTCATTGTTTTGCCAATTTTATCTTCATTGTAGAAATTCAAACTGTACAGGAATTTACAGTTTCCCAACCTCCCGAAGTTAAAGGACTGTGATTATCTTGCTCACCTTTCAATCTAAATGATAGCAGTTTCGGTGCAACCTTTCTGGCCCCATTTAATGCTTGATGTGAAAATGCACACACGCGCGCTCGCGTACATAATTGCGCACTACCCACCTTTTTATTGTTTTAAGTAGATAAGTGTTTTTATTAATAGACTTTAGAGCAGTTTTTGGTTTTCAGAAAAATCGAGAAGGAAATATAGAGTTCTTATACACCCCCTCCACACATACACACGGTTTCCTTCATTATAAACAGTTTCCATCGGTGGGGTACATTTATTAAAATTGATGAAGCAATACTGATACATTATTATTAACTAAATTCCATGGTTTACATTACGAATCATTCTGTGTTGTACAATTATGTTAAGTATCCACCATTACAGTATCATACAGAATAGCTGCACTGCCCTAAAAATCCTCTGCTTCTATTCATCCCTCTCCCTGCCCCCGAACCCCTGGCAAATACTGATCTTTTCACTGTCTCTAGTTCTGCATTTTCCAGAATGTCATATAGTTGAGATCATACAGTATGTAGCCCTTTCAGATTGGCTTCTTTCACTTAGTAGTAAGCATTTTAAGTTTCCTCCATTCCTTTTCGTGGCTGGATGGCTCATTTCTTCTTAATGCTAAAGAATATTTCATTGTCTATATGTTCCACAATTTATCCATTCACCTATTATTAAGTTACCTATTTTTGGCCATACCGCGCAGCACACGGGATCTTAGTTCCCCACCCAGGGATTGAACCCGTGCCCCCTGCGGTGGAAGCACAGAGTCTTAACCACTGGACCACCAGGGAAGTCCCTCCATTAACCTACTGAAGACATGTTGGTTGCATCCAAGTTTTGTCAATTATGAATAAAGCTGCTATAATCATTCATGTTTTGGTTTTCGTGTGGACATTTTTTTAAACTCCTTTGGGTGAATACCAAGAACTGTAATTGCTGGGTCACACTGTAAGATTATGTTTAGTTTTGTAAGAAACTGCCAAACTGGGACTTCCCTGGAGGCACCTGCCAATGCAGGGGACACAGGTTCGAGCCCTGGTCCAGGAAGATCCCACATGCCGCAGAGCAACTAAGCCTCTGTGCCACAACTACTGAGCCTGCGCTCTAGGGCCCGCGAGCCACAACTACTGAAGCCTGCTCACCTAGAGCCAATGATCCGCAACAAGAGAAGCCACCGCAACGAGAAGTCCGTGCACCACAACAAAGAGTAGCCCCCGCTTGCCACAACTAGAGAAAAGCCCAAGCATAGCAACAAAGACCCAATGCAGCCAAAAATAAAAATTATTTAAAAAAAAGAAAGAATCCACCAAACTGTCTTCCAGAATGAGCTGTACTATTTTGCATTTCCACCAGCAATGAATGAGAGTTCCTGTTGCTCCACATCCTTGCCAGCATTTCATGTTGTCATTGTTTGGGATTTTGGCCATGCTAATAGACATGTAGAGGTATCTCATTTTATTTCCAATTCCCTAATGACAAGTGATGTTGGGCACCTTTTCACATGCATATTTGCTACCTGTACATCTCTTTGGTGAGGTGTCTGTTCAGATCTTTTGCCCAGTTTCTAAATTGAGCTGTTGGTTTTCTTAATTGGTGTCACACTATCCACTTTTCTACCATTTACATTTTTAACAATACTCTTCACAAATTCTGGCCATGTTTTACTCAATTTTATGTCATTCTGTTTATTAGATATATTTCACAGTGTTAGTGTACCATACTTTAACAGACTCCTAATAGATGAACAATATTTTGATTGTTCCCAATCTTTCATTACCATAAATAGTGCTCTGGTGAACATTTGTTCATACACCTGTATGTATATGTTCCAGTTATCTACTGCTGCATAATAAAATACCTGAAAACTCTGTGGTTTAAAAGAAGCATTTTATTAGAGCTCACAATTTTTGTAGGTCAGGCATTCCAGCAAGGCTCAGTTAGATGATTCTTCTGTTCTGTGTGATATGGTAGAGATCACTGGTGTGGCTGGAAGGCTGCATTCAACTGGTACCAGGGACCAGAACACCTACACATTGCCTCTCCAGCCCAGTTGTGCTTCTTATGTGGCTGCTCAGGGCTTCTGGAGATTTCCAGGAGGCCCTGGTGGAAGCTGCCAGACTCTTGTGACCTCACCTTGGTCATCCCAGGACATCACCTCACTACATTCCATTGGTTGAGTCTGGGGCCAACCCAGACTCGAGGGGAGGGGAAAGTAGACCCCCACCTCTCAGTGGGAGGAGTAGCACAGTTGTGGCCATCTTAATCTACCACGTTGTCTTATTAGTTCCTTTTTAAAAAAATATTTATTTGGCGGCGCCGCTTCTTAGTTGCGGCATGCAGGTTCTTTGTTGCAGCGTGCAAGATCTAGTTTCCTGACCAGGGATTGAACCCGGGACCCCTGCATTGGGAGCGTGGAGTCTTAACCACTGCACCACCAGGAAAGTCCCGTCTTAATAGTTCTTCAAGATAGATTCTTAGAAATTGTATTGCTAGCTCAAAGGGTGTGTTCTAAGTGCTGCTATTTCCAAATGCATTGCCTGAGGGGAAGGTTATACGTATATGACACTCCAGTGAGTATGTTTCTACTTTTGTTAACCCTAGATTTCACCAGGCTTTATTATCTTTGCTTAACATGATAGGGGGAAAAAAAAACCTCAGTGTTTTGTGTTTCTTTGATTTCAAGTGAGGCTAAACAGATTTTCACACATTTGTTGGCTGTTTGTAGTTCTTCTATCATTTTATGTCCTTTACTGTTATCTATGTGGAAATTGGCCTTCATGCCTTTCATCTAAAAACAAAATTCTTTATTATGAAGGGTAGTGGTCTTCCTGTATCATATAATGAAAATAACTCCTCCCAGATAGTGATGAATTCTCTTACAAAGACCGTTTTAGAAACTGCAAAAATGAGAGATGATTCCCTAACTATTGTCGACTGAAAAAAAACGCACAACCTAAAAGTTGAGAATTCAACTTTATTTGTCAGACTTTCTGAGCGACTGCTCTGAGGAGGTAAGAGAGGAACCAGGATCTGAGAGTTTTTGCAACAAAAACGGCACAGTCGGAACATCAAAAGAGTACTGTTAATTAAAGAAAACAGACACCTCAAGTTAATGGAGTTAACACTTTAAGTATGGGAAAATTCAAGAGTCTGGGCTCACTGAAATCATTCCTCTGATGTGCACCTTAACTATCTAGGGCCAGGATCCCGCTTCTCTCCCTCCTGAATCCCCTCAGGGTGCACCGTCAGGGGTGTCTGCAGTAGCTGCCAGCTTGATGGCTGCAACATCCTTTGTTTACTGATACGGCAGAGAGTATTTTTCATCCATGCTTTTTCTTTCAGTATGTTGCAATACTTTAGATAAATCTTTGATAACAAATTTCAACCTTGGGACTACTGAGAGTTTGGGACCAATAAGTCTTTGCTGGGAGGGGCGCCTCTCCTGTGCTTGTAGGATGGCCAGCAACATCCCGGGCCTCCCCCACTAGCTGCTCTTAGACCCCACCCCAAGCCGTGACAGTCAAAATGTCCCCCGGTCAAGAGCCAGTGCTTTGGGGGAAGGCTCAGCTACTCTAACAAAGAAACCCAACCAAAATCCACTAGCACAGAAGGAATTTTATTTCTTATACAGTCCAGGGGCCAGGCAGCCATGCTCTGCGGGGTTACTCAGGGACCCAGATTCCTTCCAGCGTGGCGTCTGCCCCCAAAGGGCCTCGCCATTGTCTTCATGGTCAAGGGTGGATTGCAAGAAGGTCGGGGGGTTGGGGGAGGGAGAATGCTCCGCCCACCGTCTGAAGGGGCACACACCACTGCTGCTCACGTCTCATTGGCAGTAACTTAGCCACCTGGCCCCATCTACCTGCAGGGAGGGCTGAGCGATGGCATCTAACAGGGCAGTGATGTGCCCAGCACAATCTTATTCTTCTGGAAGTAGATGAGTGCTATGGACTGAATATCCCCCCCAAAAGTCATAGGCTGAATCCCTAAACCACAATGTGACTGTATTTGAGAGATCATTAAGAGGAAGAGAAACCAGACCTCTCTCTCTCTGTCCACAGCTGTACATTGTGAAGGCCATGTGAGGACACAGTGAGAAGGTGGCCACCTGCAACCCAGAGAGAGAACATCAACCCTCCTGGCACCGTGAACTTGGACCTCCAGCCTCCAAAACCGTGAGGAAGATGTTCTGCTGTTTAAGCCACTCAGCCTGTGGCATTTTGCTCTTGCAACCCAGCTAAAACAGGGAGAAAGACTTTGATGGATAGTAGCGAAGTCTGACCAATTCCTGTGATGGAAGGTGCAATAGGACAGTAAGAGCTATGGGGCCTCTTTTTTAATGCAAAGTCTCAAACTCACAAAAGCAGAGAGGACCTAACAAACTCCACATGCCCATCAGCCAGCTTCAGCAATTCCGGCCAGCTTCTGGCCCTTCCCTCGCCCCAAGCACACTCAGGCCCAGCGCCCTATCTGGCATTTCCTCCATGAAGCAGATGCCCTTGTGCCCGCTACCAGGCCTCCGTGGCAGTGGAGACTCGCACTGCTCAGGGCAGACTGCGGAGATGGTTCTCAGCGTAGCACGCACAGACACGGATGCAAGGACTCTCCTGTACCTGCATCAGGGATGTAAGGTCACGACTGCATGCATGGAGGTGCTGCAGTCACCCTGTGACAAGGGGCAAGCTATGAGAACTGGTAAGTTGTTGACCCAACATCTGACATCACTGAGTAGCAGAAACAGTTCTTGGCTGCCTAACTCTGGACTTTGTTTTATGTGAGATGATTAGATATCCTGGTGATTTAAGCCAGTTAGGCTGGCATTCTGGTACCTGCAGTCAAAGGCATGTTGGAAGAGGTGGAAACAAAATTGCTTCCTGCATCTTAGTAAGAAATTTCACTGTACTTGTGCCAGTTTAGCAACTTCTGCCATCAAAAGGGCATCCCCTGCATACAAGGACCCAGCAGCCAGGCTCCCCGCATTTCCATGGGTGACCAGGAAGGCTATGCGGTCACAAGCTGATGTATTGCACGTGTTCCTGCCTGTCTGCCTGATAAGTTCATCCTACAGGTCTTGGGACTTGCCCAACCCCAGGAGGGTTCTCTTGTGTACTGTAATCCCTAATCCCTTCATCCTTTTGAAGGCAAGGAGATGAAAATTTCAGAACAAGACTCATAATTCAAAGGCAGTGTTAAGTACTAGTGTTTATATCAACGACCTTTCAATAGGTTGTACCACAGTAACAAAGGACCCCAAAGTCTCGGTGGACTCGGCATCACAACTGTTTATTTCTTGCTGGTGCCACCTATCACCTGCTGTGGCTTGGCTGTGGCTGTTTGTTCATTCCAGGGTCCAGGGTGAAAAAGCAGCCCTAATCGTGCACATGCTGTTCTCACACTGGCGGCAGGAAGGGGAGGGGTGACCCGCACAACAGCTTTTAAAGTTTCTTCCTGAAAGTCAGCTCTGGTTACTTTACAGATGCCCTGGAAGTCACAGGGCCAAGCTCAACATCAAGGAAGAAAGCCAATAATTGGGAATGATAGAATCTACCACCCTTCCGGAACCCACAACCAAATCAAGCAACGGTCCATCAGGAAAACGTGAAGCGACCATAGGTGTCTGGGGTCACGGGAAATCAGGGGCTTGCACCAAATGAGGTGGGGGAGGAAAGTCAGGCAAACTGTTGCCACGACCTCAGCCCAAGTACCGAGGTGGATGGTCTGGAGCTCGCGGGGGCCCGCTGCCGACCCCAACCCCGGAGAGCCCTCGCCCGTCTCTCGTCTGCAGCAGAGGACCAGGTGCTTCACAAAGGCTCCCTGGAGAGCAGTCCTGAAGTTCACGGCCACTCTTTCGCCTGCCTCCGGATTTCTCCTCGGCCAACTCGAACGTTCCAGAGGCAGTTCTGGGAAACGCGGCTCCCAGCTTGGCACGGGCCGAACGCTGGTGTCCGCCCCAACCCCCTAGGTTGAGGTCTGACCCCACCGTGACGGTACCTGGGGACAGGCCTCCGGGGCCACGAGGCCCAGAGGGCGGGACCCCCTCGACGAGAAGGCGGCCGACGCGGTCTCACCTGGAACCGCCCCTAAGACGACAGCGGCCAACCTCACTGAGCGCTTCCCGGTGCCGGGGCGCACGCCCTCAAGGTCCCCGCCGTCGGGGAGTCGGAGGCGGGCGGGCCCCGAGGCCGCAGCCCCGAATTTTAGGAGCAGGGACAACCGCCCGCGCCGTTAACCGGCCGGCCCCGTAGCCCGCACCCCCGAATTTTAGGAGCGGGAACAACCGCCCGCGCCGTTAACAGCGGCCCGCGCGGTACAAGACGCGCCCGGCTTCCGGCCCGGAAGAGGCGGTGCGACGAGGCCCCGTCGGGCCAGTCGCGCCGCTTCCGCCGGACTAGTCCCAGCCAATCTGGCTCATCTGAGCCAATCCCGGCGCGCGCCGCGGGCGCCGGCCCATTGCAGCCAATGGGAGGTCCGGGCGGCCCGGCTACGCTGGGTATGGTGGCGGAGGCGGGAAGCGCGGCGATGGCGGGCAGGCGCGGCGCTCTCATCGTGCTGGAGGGTGTGGACCGCGCGGGGAAGAGCACGCAGAGCCGCAAGCTGGTGGACGCGCTGTGCGCCGCGGGCCACTGCGCCGAGCTGCTGCGCTTCCCGGGTGGGCGCGGCGGGGGCGGGGTTCCGGGATGCCGGGGGCCGGGGGGGGGGACCCGGGGACCACGGAGGCCTCGCTGGCTCCTGAGGACGAGAAGCGAAGGCCTCCTGCGCTTAACTCGCCCTCGTCTGTCCGCGGGTCGGAGCGCGGGGACCACCCTTGTGGTCCCCGAGCCTCAGTGGGACGCGTCTGTGGTTCTGTTTTTGCGCAGCTGCCCCGCGGCTGATGTGCAGTAAAGTCATGTGTTTAGTGAGTCTTGACACATGTACACCCAGGAAAGCGTCTTCACGACCAAGAGAATGAGTGTATCTGTGACCCCTAAAAGTTTCCAGGTGCTGCTTTGTAATCCAAGTCTCCGTTTTATCTTGGGTTTCCCGCCCCCCGTCCTTGCATGGCTGTTTACCCTGTGAAGGGTTTTGTGTCATATTTTTAATTTTTGAAGGTAAAACACTGATCTTGAAAACCAGGGGTAGGGAGATGGGGGGGGGGAATGCTTTTTAAAATTTTCTTGTTTTTTTTTTTTCCTTTTGGCCACACTGTGTGGCATGTGGAACTTCACTGACCAGGGATTGAACTCGTGCCCCCTGCGAGTCTCAACCACCGGGGAAGTCCGAACCTGCTTTTTTTGAATATTTATTATTTTAATCTTTAAGCCAGCCAGTCTACAAATCTTATACAGTTGATCCTTGAACAACATGGGTTTGAACTGCAGTGGTCCACTTATATGCATATTTTTAAAAATAAACATACAGTACTATGAAGTCCTGGGTTGGTGGAATGCAAAAATGCAGAACCTCAGATGTGGAGGGCCGACTTTGGGAGTTGAATATCCTTCTTTTGGTATCGAGGTAGCTCCTGGTACCAGTTCCCCTTGGTTGGCAATTCCTTTGCAGTTGCTGCCTCCTACCTGAGTTCCTGCTTCCTAAAGCATTTTTCATCCCAGTGTGTCTGCACACTGCTGCCCTTTCTCAGGAAAAGGTCTGAACCTGTCTAAAGTTGTTGTAAAATAAAACTCAAAGTTAGACTTGGGTCAGGGCCTGGAAATTTGGCACAAACTACTAATGTAGATGGAGAGCCTGACCTCACTTTTGTGTGTTGTTCTCTTTTGTTTTAGAAAGATCAACTGAGATTGGCAAGCTTCTGAGTTCCTACTTGGAAAAGAAAAGCGAGGTGGAAGATCACTCGGTGCACCTGCTTTTCTCTGCGAACCGCTGGGAACACGTGTAAACACCCCTGTTCTTCTGCCGCCCCCCT
>NW_006797916.1:2268574-2279148 GCF_000442215.2 Lipotes vexillifer | reverse complement strand
CCTTGTTTTCCCCGCGAACCGCTGGGAAAACGTGTAAACCCCCCTGTTCTTCCCCCCCCCCCCCCCCCAGCTTCTGTGCCTCCCCGCGAGGCTGAATGCGGCTCTTGTTTCTGAGTGGTTGAGAGTCATGCTGGAGGCTGTACCTTTACAAGGTTCTTTAGGTCACGGATCCCAAAGAGCACTAGTTAATGCTTTTTTTCCTTCTCCCCACCCCCCGCTCCCGGCTTTTTGTAATTAATAGACTTTAGGTAGTTTTAGGTACACAGAAAAGAGCCCCCCCCATACCCCCGTCCCTTCTCCCCGCCCAGAGCTGCTCTTATTTATGTCTTTGATGAACCAGTGTTGACACATCATCAAGTGAAGTTGAGTTTATGTTGGGGTGTGCCCTCTCGCGCCCTCTTTTTGACTTACATCATCTTGGTGGATTCCCTCTTCACCCTGCACAACTGTTGACGGAGTGCCTGTGGGGTACGCTCTTAGGTGCTTCTGTTTCCATTTACACACGTGTGTAGGTAACACATGTCATCGGAGGTGTTTTGTTTTAACGTGAATGAATGGGACCCTACCGTGCAGATTACCTCGCGGCTGGCTTCCTGAGGCCGCCTCACGATCTCCACTCTTCCCCTTCTCGCCCGTCCCAGCGGCCTGCTCTCCGGAAAGGTTGCCCCACCTTGGACTGAGGGATGCCAGTGGACGGACGTTCAGGTGGTTGTGCCTTGTTGCCTCTCACAGACAAGCTGGCACCGCTCTCCTCTGGCTTTGGCTTAGCTGGTGGTCTTGTCTGGAAAGGCCTCCCCCTCCGTGTATTAGATGAAAATGAGGGCAGGTTTACAGTCTTTAACACATCTGGAGTTTATTGACATAAATGTTGTGATTTTCGCTTTCTGTGGATTTCTAGAAAAGTAATGTCAGAGCAGCTGAAAATGAGAAACAGTTCTGACTCCATTCCCTAATTGCTGTCTGCTTCCAGGACACAGGCCTGCAAGTCTCTGGGCCATTTGTTCTGCCACAGCTCCCCCTTCTGATTATTCTAGCCACTGCCATCAGATTAGGTTTGCTGACACTTGGAAGTCCTTGGCTGACAGGTCGGATGCTCGGCAGCACTGTGGGCCCTAGTACCCCTCAGGTCTGGTGTGCAGGGCGGGCCTGGGAATGAGTGCTCAGTTAACCTAGGCTGTTTTGAGTTCACCCTGGTGCTTGGAGCACTTTCTGAGGGGACTCTGGTTACTTTCTCAGCCCCTGGTTTTTTGCCCTTTTGTTGTGCTGCGTCTTTACCAGGTCAGTTGCTGGTCGTGGAAGTCATCTCCCCTCCCAGCTGCTGCGCGGTTTCCCTGGCACCGATTGCGGTAACAGCCTCCGCTTCCCTCCCCGGCTGTTTGTCAAAACCTACTGATCCTCTAGGGCCATCCAGGAATTAAATTCCTGGAAATGAGCAATATCTCTTACTTTCCATAGCAATTTAGCAATGTTCTCCTCTACCTGTTTTTAAACTTTTTATTCTGAAATAGTTTCAATCAATCAGGAAAGCTGCGCCAAGAATTCCCGGGCGCCCTTCCCCAGGCTTCACTGGTTAGTAACATTTTGCCACATTTGCTTTACCATTTGCTCGCTCTTTAAAAATCAAGGGCTGTTTTATGAAATGCTGGGTTTACCTGATGTTTCCTCACGAGTAGATTTGGGTTTGCATTTTTGGTAGGAAAACCCCAGAAGTGACATTGGGTCCTCTCGAGGGCATCGTGGCGGGATGTGAGGCCACTTGGGTTTCCCCTGATTAGTGAGGGGGCTGCTGGCCAGGCTCTTCCACTAAGTGACTCTCTTTCCTCTTGTAAATAGTCAAAAGGGGAACTCATAAAACCAAAAATATCCCCTTCCTATGAAACTCACCTCCTAGTTTGTGTTGGTTAGTCATCCTGCTGGAGTCTGTTATTGTGATTTTCTGATTCTGTCATTTCCTCAACACTGATCAACTGGCATTCTGTATAAGGAAGAGCTTTCCTGCCTTCCGCGTCCGTCCATCCATCCGTCCATCATCAGTGGGTCATAAGCGCTACTGTTAGTTGTTTTGCTGTTCAGATCGTTCCAACCTCGGCCTGTGGGAATCCCTTCAGGCTGTGGCTCCTTCGTCCCTTGGACGTGTTTTTGGCATGACAAGGTATTCGGCTTTCCACGCCTTCTGCTTTAGCCGGGGCCAGCTGTTCTCTGCTCTTTGTGGAGGGTGGACTTTAGAGACCGACATCTGCTCAGCCTCTGCACGTGTTCACGTCCCCTGCATCTGTCTGACCCCTGCCATCTCATCCAGCACCCAGGCTCATCTGCCCCATCCTGCCCTCCACGGGCTGGTTTTAGGATCACTGCCCCCACCTACGTAAAGCCTGCCTGGGGCTCACGGGTGGTTGCAGCTCTGTCTTTAGAACGGGGGCATACGGTGCTGTGTCCAAACATCTCAGGCACACCTTTGCCCTTCCACTGTGTTCATTTGGGATACGGGTCGGTTCATTTGACTTTGTATACAATTTTAGGTTTTTTTTCTTTTTTTTTCCCATTCTTGTTGATTTCAGTTTTCGAATACGTAAAACATGAAATGGTTCTAAGAGTCAGAATCATACAGAAAGGTCACTGCCCTGCCCATCCCCTTTCCATCCAAGCCCTGCCCTCCCCTGTCGGTAAGCAGGCCCATTCACTTCTAAACAAAATCAGCAGATACCTGTTGTCTTGACTCACCTTCTGTCTGATATAAAAGCAGCCACCTGTGTGCTCAGTGTGCTTTGCTTTGTTAGCAACATGTCAGGAGGGCGTTTATGGGGCATCTTTCTCATTCTCTGTACAGTTGCATCTTCTGTGCTCATGCCATATTCTACCAGTGTTCTGTTCACAAGATTAGGTAGTTTTAAGTGTTGATAATTTGCACTTAGGAATGACGCTGTGATGGGAATGGCGTCTGGCTGTTGGAGGTGCCCCCCGCTGTGCTGTTCTGTGAGCTTCTCACCTTAACTCTTTTGTTCCCCAAAGTGCAAGCAGTGCTTCTGGCCCATGCCACGCCTCTGCACGCATCCTGCTAAGGTCTCGGGCCGTGGGTGGTGGGGACCTGCTGCCTCCTGCTGGAGGGTGTCCTGGCTCCCAGGTGGATGCAGGAGCATCCTTCACCTCCGGGCCACGTCCAGCCTTCGCTCCCGTTGGCCCGGCCCCTCCTCTCCCTGCAGGGCCTGGCCCTTCCCCTCCCAGAGCCGAGCTGCCTCCGGACAGCTGCCAATGCCCCTTTAGTGGAGTTGTCTTTTCGTGCTGGGCTTTGCTGGGAGTGAAGATTCAGAGCCTTGGGGGATGAAAGTCAGGCTACAGATTGCTGCTCGTGCGTGATCCCTTCATCATATTGGCTTCTGAACTGAATTGTGTCCTCGGGGTGATTTGAGCATGAGACTTCAGGGCCTATGAAGCCAGGACCATGGCTCACAGGCATCCTCTTTTTTGTAGGCCGCTTATTAAGGAGAAGCTGAGCCAGGGCGTCACCCTGGTCGTGGACAGGTATGCCTTTTCTGGGGTCGCCTTCACCAGCGCCAAGGAGGTGAGTGCAGCTCGGGCCCCAGCGCGTGGTTTGTGCCTGGTGTGGGCTCAGTATGGTCCCCATGGGCACAGAGCAGTCGCAGCACGAGTCTCTTCATGTCACTGCCTCTAGGGGTTTGAGATCCCCGTGTTCGCCAGGTTAATTTGGTCTTTATCGACAAGAAGAGAAACCTTTTTTGTAGCTACAGGTTGTTTTCATAGATACAACTGCATTTTTCATTTGGCCGACACATTTCACATCATACGTTTTACACATATGGTCCATCGGCAGACCTGTTTCATCCAGCGTTTTGTTTGCGGAAAAGACGGTGAGAGTGTCTGGGGTGCTTTCATGCTGTGTTCCTGACCCCCTGTTCCAGGGAGCTGCTGTTTCACAGGCATAATGGCAGTGACTACACTGCCCTTTATTCCTGCTTTTTATTTAAAAATTTTCAAACATACCAGCAGAGAAAATAAGCCACCCAGCACCGTCACCTGCCTCAGAACCTTCTGGTCTCTGTGACCCCCAGACACATCATCAGTCCCTTCGTAAACATTTCGGTGCACATCCCCAAAACAGCTTTTCAGAAACCTCGTCTCACCCCATTCCAGAATGTCATCATTCAGTCAGTGTGCAGAGTTTCCAGTGCTCTCAGGAGCCATTTGATCCGTCTTGTGTTTTTACAGTTCGATTGAATCAGAATCCAGCCAGTTACGGTCCATTCTTGAAATGTCTCTTGAATCTCTCAATACTTAGGTTCTTGCATCTCTTTTCTTCCTTCCGCTAAAATTTTTGAATTTTTTATTTTCCCAAGTCGCCTATCAAGAGGCACGGCGTGCCTGGTATCCACTTTCGGTGGTAACAGCCTTTGATCGCGGTGGATTCACGAAGGGCTGCAAAATGACAGCCTCCTAACCCTGCCTGTCTTCCCGCATGCGCTAGCTGGGTCCTCCTTTAGGGCAGTCTCCCGAGGTACCGGCCACACGGCTCCGTCTGTGAAAAGCACGCAGGCTCGGGCAGGGCTGACGGGCTCCCTTCTCCAGTCAGGGTGTCCTGGCAGCACAAGGCTCTGAGCCCACAGCTGGGTTCTAACCCTAAAGCTTCAGAGCTGTGTGGCTCTCTCTTCCTCTAGAAGTGGGGACACTATTTTTAGAGTTTCGAGGATGAATGAGAGGGGGCATGCAGGAGATAGCACACGGGGCGCTGGCGAGCATCTCCAGGATTGGGGTCTTCCCCTCTCTGTAGAAGGGAGTGATGCCCTGGCCCGTCTGCTGCCGCTGCTTGGCCAGAGGGTGTGGGACGCACGCATGATGCCCTCAGTCCCGGGCCCTGAGTGACGCATCCTGGGCCCCGGGGTGTTCTGTCCACTGTGAATGTATTCACATGTCAAAACACAGGAAGGTGATGTGAGAGAAAGCAAAACGCTGGAGACCTAAAGGACAGAGCTGCTGCTGTGTAAGAACTCTCCCCTCAAACGTCAGCTCGCTTTTCCCCCTTTTTGATGAATTTTGAAACCAGGAATGAGACTGCATTAAGCTGGCTCCATAACGGTTGGGTTCTTTGTCTCCAGAATTTCTCCCTGGACTGGTGCAAGCAGCCAGACGTGGGCCTCCCCAAACCGGACCTGGTTGTGTTCCTGCAGCTGCAGCTGGCAGAGGCCGCCACGAGGGGCGAGTTCGGCCGTGAACGCTACGAGAGCAGCCCTTTCCAGCAGCGGGCCCTGCAGTGCTTCCAGCAGCTCCTGGGAGACTCCAGTCTGCCCTGGAAGGTGGGCGCGGTGCCCAGGCCCTCCTGGGGGCAGCACTTTCTGGTCCTGGGGTTGGTGCAGGACGTGGGTCGGTGCCCTGATGCTGGCCCAGGGCAGGGCTGCACGGGCAGCGGCTCCAGAGCAGGCGTCCTGCGCGGGGGACCCTGCGCCGAGCCGGCTGTCCAGCGGGCTCCCGTCCCCTGCTGGATGTCAGCTGTGCGAGGCCAGCACCCAGAACGCAGAGTCCGCGGGTGTCAGGCAGCGGTACTTTAGCTCCCGTGTAACCGGGTCGACCCGCCACAGCTGCCACCTCCCTGCTCTCCGTCCCCGCGGCCTGGCGCCCGCCCACCTCAGGGCACGTGACCCGGCGCCCCGGCCCATCCTCCCTGCACGTGCCCACCTGGCACGGCCGCTGCTCCTCTTAACTGCTGGCAGTGTCCTCGCCAGTCGGGCAGGTCCCAGGGTTCGGGTTCTCAGTTCTGGCACCTCGCGCTTCTCCCTCGCCCTCCAGCTGTGCCTTCTCGCTGTCCTGCTCTGGCTGGTGCTGGTTTGTGGCCAGGGCTGGGCTCCTCTGTGTGCAGGTCCGGAGTACACCCTTGACCTCTCTGTTTGTCTCCTGTGTGCTCGAGGGGGTGGAAGGAAGGGCGTGTCTTTCCCCAGGTGGAGGCTGCAGCACGGTGCCTCAGATCCCCGTCATCTCTCTGCTGGCTGGTTCTATCAGCTACCGAATTCCAGAGTTTTCCTCTGGTTCTTCTTTTTTTGGCTGTGCCACGTGGTCTGTGTGTGGGATTGGTTCCCTGACCAGGCATCGAGCCCCTGCCCCGTGCACTGAGGGCACTGTGCCGCCAGGGAGGCCCCTCTCTGGTGTTTTTCAGTAGTTCTGCGTGGTGCAAGTTCCTCTTGATTTTCATACGACATTTCAGCGCCTGCTGGGAACACGACGAGACTTCACAACATCAGGAATGTGAAAGGGGAAGGCCAGCGGCGCCCTCCTCTCCTTCCTGCACTGACTGTTCGTCTTGTCTCGTTTCCCGCAGCTTTGAGAACTTCCTTTAATGTTCCTGTAGGGCAGGTCTCCTAGCATAGCATTCTCAGCTTTTGTTTATCTGAAAATTTATTTTTCTTAGTATTTTTCAAATTTTTAAAGCAGTCACAAACTTACAGGAAAGTTGTAATGATACAAGGGACTCTTCCCCAGGACCATTTGAGAATAAATTAGTACCTGACACCCTCTCCCTGTCAAAATGGGGCCAGTCACACGGATCCGCTCCTACTGCCTGACCCCCCCGGTCCCACTAGTGACGCTTGTAACAGGACGTGGTTCACAGGCACATCTCTCTGGCCTCCAGCCTGTGACTTTCTCAACCTTGACTTTTTTGAAGGTCGCAACAGTCGCTTTGTAGCTGAACCTCAGATTGACTTTGTGATTGGATCAGGTCGTGTGTCCTTGGTGGGCTGTCGCTGCCCTGTCACGGGCTGCCACCTTCGGTGTGTCGCGCTCCAGCAATGCTCCCCTTGAGCTCTGGGTTAAGCGGTTCATGGTGAAGTCACTCCACGTCCCGCTGTGAGGTGGTGCTTTGAGACCACGTAAAAACCTCGCTATTCATAGACTTCCAGTTCGTTTATATGTTTACACTTGCACGGACTCACGTTTGTACCACTTACTCACCAGCAACCTGCTTTCCTCGCGATAGGAGGCGCAGATTGGCCCGGGTCTGGCCCCTGGGTGACCCCCACCCCAGCCCCGGGCCCTTGTGATCAGTTCCCTTCACTTCCGGCCCTTCCCGGTCCCGGCCCATTACGATCGACCTCTGGGCTCACCCTGTGCTGTCCCGGCCCAGTGTCCCGAGGTGTCCCTGGTTCCATTTTATGGAGGAAGAGATAGAGGTGGTTCTCTGGGCCCCCAGAGGACGAGGGGTGTCCACGTCCACGTCCACATGGGAGGTGCCACGCACCGCCAGCTGCCTGGGATGGTTCTGTGCCGGAGCTCTGCAGCTGGGCCGTGGCCGGCAAGGTGACCTTCAGACGGGGCCGGGGGACCCGTGGGGAGGCGGTGTCGCTCCTCATAGACTTCGTGCCATGGTTACAGCTGTCTGAGCGTGTCTACACCCTGGAGCTTTTCCAGAGTTTGCTGCTCCAGAGGCTGCCTAGAGGCTCTTGGCACCCAGGGCCGAGCCTTGGCTGAGGAGGGGGCTCCCAGGCACGCCTTCCCTCATGTGGCCCGGTATGTGTCCCTCCCTCCGGTGGAGAGTCGCTCCTCTCGTGGGCTGGTCCCCCGGTGACCGAAGGTCTTTGCGTCAGCAAGGTGGGGCAGCCAGCTATCGGGCTGAAGCCCATCATACCAGGGAGAGGAGTCGGACCCGAGTTGGGCTCCCGGCAGAACCTGCGGTACAGGCAGGTCCGGGCGCGTCCGTGGAGGGGCGGGAGTGGGCGCTGCCCTCGCCGCCTCTGCTGGCGGCACCGGGGTCCCCTGGGGGTGAGCGTCATACTGGGGCCGCAGGCGGCTCGGTCCCAAGGGCCCATCCAGCTCACTGTCCCCAGGCGAGGCCGGGGGGTCAGGGACCCCAGAGGAGTGGAAGCCGTGCCCTCCGGAAGCTGCCCCACCCACTGAGAACATTAACCTGTCTCTCCCCTCTGCCCCGGCCCAGACAGTCGATGCCTCCAGGAGCATTGAGGATGTCCACCGGGAAATCCGCGTGCTGTCTGAGGGTGCCATCCGGGCCGCTGCACACCAGCCACTGGGGCAGCTGTGGACATAGAGGGACAGGACCCCCCGTCTGCCATCCGCAAGGCAGGAGCCGCGTGTGCACAGCGTCCGGTGGGTGAAGCGGGACTCCCCAGGGAGCAGCCTGCGGGGAAGCCTCTCCTGCCCTCACCTATGCCCCGAAGATACTAATAAATTAGTTATTGTGTTTTGCTTACTGAAGTTTCACAATGACTGTGTCCAGGCAGTTCCATCGGGTTCGCTGATCTCCTTGTGGACGTCTTCAGACACCAGTAAAGATGAAATGAAAATGGTTGTGGGCAGCCCCGGGCCCGGCAGCCATCAGCCGTGCCTGGGCTCTGAGCGCCAGCCTGACGTGCCGACCTCACAAGGCCTGACCAGGCTGTGTCCGAGTGGCAGCATCCCTGTCTCCTCTGAGCATGCCCAGTGCTTGCTTTGCTTTTCCCTCTGTTAAGGTCTGAAATGCAGGTGTGTAGTCCCTCCGTCCTGTGAAGTTACTCCAGGATGCAGTGGCCCTGCAGTGGGCGGTGGGCAGAGCCCCTGTCTGCAAGGCACCACAGGTCTCAGCGCCCTTCTGTGCGTGCCAGCAGACCGGATCCCGAGCACAAGAGGATGTGACAGTTTAAAGTGTCACAAGACAGTTTGACCAGGGCTTGGGGAAAACCCGCATGTGGCCAAGTGGGTTCCAGCTCAGCGGTGGCGCCTGCTCCCCGCACTGGGCAGGGTCCCTTCTCATCCAGGTTGAATAGATGTGGCTGCCCATCCACAGGTGCTTGGCAGGTGGGGGCAGCCCAGCCCTCAAGGGAGGACAGAGGACACAAGTGCTGGGGGTGGCTGGAGCTGTGCACTCGGATGGCTGTGCTGTCAGTTCACAGCAGGTCCTGCCTGTTGATGGCACCAGGCTGGCCTCGGGCACCCGTCCGTCTGAAGGGCCTGGCTGTGTCCATCCCAACGTGCAGCATGCACTCGAGGTCAGAACTCAAGGCCCGTGACCCAGTGACAGAAACAGTTGGGAACCGCTCACAGAGCCAGACCACTTTTGTTCCGCAGTCCCAGGGTCACCTGCGGGCGTGGCCTGACAACCCTCCCACCTACGTGCCTTTTGATTTTTCACATGACCAAGGCCACGTCCTAGGTGAAGAAAACGAAACGTGGGGCGGGGCTCTTGCGAGTACCGGGCTGTCAGGGAGGCTGCATCCGGCTGTGGGCCTGGGTGGGATGCCCGGAGCACGCTGGGCAGGCCCCTGAGCGGGAGCTGGGCACCAGACAAGAGCTCTCTGGCCCAGGCCAGGAGTGGGGCCACAGAGTCCCCAGCGCAGACCCTCTCAGGGCTCGGCTGTGCATGCGGGGGCAGGCCGGAGCCCCGGGGAGGAGACGCCGGAGCTGAGTGGGGCCCACGGGCAGCTGGATGGTGTGAAGACAGAAATGGCCCCGGAGACCACAAAATTAACGGGCTGCTGAAACTTTCTTCAGTAAGCCCAGCACGGGTTTTAAAATATCTTGCCAGGGCTGCGGCAGCCGGCACCGCCGACGGGGCTGCGTGTCCTGAGGCGCCCTGACCCTCTGGCCTCCCCTAAAGAAGCCTGTTGGGCCCCGTGGCCGGCAGGATGACGGGCCCCAGAGACATCCTCGTCCTGACCCCCGGAACCTGTGAGTAGGGTGCCCACCTGGCCAAAGGAACCGGGAGGTGGGAGGCCACCCTGGATCGCCTGGGAGGCGGGAGGGGCCTGGTCAGAGGAGACGATGCCGGCTCTGCGAGGGGGGCGGGAGTTGATCCAGGGGACGCGGGGGCTCCTAGGAGCCGGAAAGGACAGGTAGCCAGTTCCCTGGGGCCCCAGGGGGACAGCCCTGCTGACCTCTGCCCGCCAGGGCCCTGAGAGGTAAGTGTTGTCTCGGGCCCATGCGTGTGGAGGGCGTCACAGCTCAAGAAGCCAACGCGGCCATTTCTGGAGGCCAGGACTCAGGTTCTGAGCCATGGCGCTTCCTGCTCTCCTCTGGCCTTGGTCCCCTTGCACCCAAACTGGAGGGTGGGTGGGCAGGTGGAAGCGGGGAGCCAAGTGGGGGTCGCTCCGACCGTCCCACCAGGACTTCCCGGGCAGGGCGAGAGGCCCTTGTTCACATCCTTGGTGACCCGCTCGGGGGTGACCGGCTGAGGCACGGGGCGCCTACAAGGACGCTGCCCAGGGAGCCAACACGCCACCCGGCACCGCAGCTGCTCCCTCCCCGTCTATGAAAGAAGAAGGGCATCTTCCCAAAATCAGGCTCCCCCGCATTTTTTTTTTTTTTTGCGGTACGCGGGCCTCTCACTGCTGCGGCCTCTCCCGTTGAGGAGCACAGGTTCCGGACGCGCAGGCTCAGCGGCCACGGCTCACGGGCCCAGCCGCTCCGCGGCACGTGGGATCTTCCCGGACCGGGGCAGAACCCGCGTCCACTGCATCGGCAGGCGGACTCCCAACCACTGCGCCACCAGGGAAGCCCCTCCCCTGCATTTTTTGCTTTCTACGCAAACCACACACGTCAGAGAGAGCTGAGAATCAGCGTTGCGGAATCAGGTCCAAACGGGG
>NW_006797916.1:2261833-2268564 GCF_000442215.2 Lipotes vexillifer | reverse complement strand
GGGGGGGGGGGGGCGCCGCTCGCTCAGGCCTGGCAACAAACCAGCTCAGCGCGTCCATCCACCAAAGCCCTTCCTCAGACCCCTCGTGAGCTTAGAAAACACTTGTTCCCGTTCTTACCACGTCCAACTACAGCTCCGAAAACATCTCCGAGAAAAGACACAGACGAACCTTGTTTTCTATTGAAACTGTTATTATTTGCCATTAAGAATCGCGCACTGTACGGCTAAGAGTGAGCGCTCCTCAGTAATCCTTTCCCGACGCACGCGAGACAGAGCCCCCGCTGCTCAGGGTGGCCCCCACCTCCGCCGTCCGTGCCGCCAGCAGGAGCCGCAGCAAGACCCCCGGCCCCGCCAGCAGCGGCGCAGCGGAAGGAGTGGAAACCTTCCCACCCAACTCGACCTGAGGGATGACGGGGCGGGGGCGGGGGATGAGGGGGAGAGAGCATGGGAGACGGAGGGAAGCACTCACGTCGGCAACACCTGGGGGGCCGGGATGCCCTCTGCTCCCTCACTGGGCCGGCGGGGGGCGGGGCTCCGCAAGGAAGGCCCCCGGGGGGAGAAGGCTGCCACCTCCTGGGCTCCCAAACCCCCGCCTGCGCTCCCTGGTGGGACGAAAGCCACTGCGTGGGGCGGTGCCCGGGGCCCAGAACACAGGTTGAATGAAGGCGGGTGCTGGCGTCCGTCCAGAAGGTCTCCAGCAGGCGCGAGGGGCAGAGGCACAGAGCTGAGGTTGACCCTCCGGCCCCAAACCATCTGAAGCCTCGCTGACCGGGAGGCGCAGGAAGGCCCCGGGGATGCTGGAGCGCCAGGCAAGCAGCAGCTCGGGGGCCCCGCGGCCTCACCTGCGGCTCTGGCGGCGTGTCTGTCCCGGTGCCGCCTGCACGGCGGCGGCTTTGGGCCTCACGCCCCCACCCCTTGCTCCTCTCCTCCCAGCGCGAGGCGGCCCGGCCGCGGCTCCTCTGCCCCTTCTCCCGCCGCGACGGCCCTGGAGGCCGCGTCTTCAGAGCCTGGCTCAGGACACGCCCAACAGAAGCCATGTCCGTCAGGAAACTTCAAACAGGACTTTAATTCCAAAGTGAACCCGGGCCTGGAGCCCAGGAGGAAGCGGGGCCGGGCAGGGCTGGCAGTGTGGCAGGAGAGCCCCTCGTGGGTGCCTGGCGCTTGGGTCTCCAGCGGCGCGGGCCTCTGTATGGGCGGCGGGCAGGCGGCGGCGGGCGGGATGAGATGCGGCGGCCGAGCGCCCCTGTGGGGCCAGTGAGACCGTCCCCCAACTGCAGGATCCTCAAAGGGACAAGATTTCAAAGTCTTCATCTTCTGAGTCAAAGAATCTTTCCAGTCGCTCTACGTCAGAAGAATCTAGAAGGAACACGACAATACCTCACCAGGTGCCAGGCGTGGCTCAGCCTGGGGTGCGGGCCGAGGAGCAAGGGCCCGTGTGAGCACACCCGCCCCACGAAGGAGCGGTCCTGCCCAGCGCCGGACCGGCCGGGGCGGCCAGGACGCGGAGGGAGGTCGGAGGGTGCCTGGACTGCCCGGCTGAGGCGCCCTCCTCCTGGGCGGGGGGTCCGAGCAGGTGGGAGAGGGGTTCTTGCCTTGTGAGCGCGGGGACAAGGGCCTGGGCGGGTGAGGGCATGTGCGGCTGGGGGCAGACGTGCCCCTCACCAGAGCCCAGAGGGAAGCAACGGGGGCCAGGAGGGCAAGGGTCCCATCCCAGGAGGGGTGCCGGCCCCTTGCACCAGCCGGGTGTGGTGGGGCATCTGTCCTGAGTCTGGCACTAGCACCCCAACCCCCGCGGTTCCCGTGAGGCGTGGGCTGCGGTCCTCCCCAGGGCAGTCCCTATGTGCTCAGGGCCCCCTGGCGGGTCCCCTTTCCCCACGTGCCACGTACTCGATGCACTCTGAGGGAGGCACCCCCAAGCCCAGAGCCACCGGGCAGTGGAGACGGAGCCACCTATGCCACATCAGCACAGGAAGCCTGGCCTGGTCCAGCTCTCAGGACCAGGGGCCACGGGAGGAGCACGGGAGGGCCCGGGCGGGCTGCGGGTGTGCTGCCCCACGCGGGTGAGAGAAGGGCGGCACCAAGCAGCGTCCCTGGTCCCACTCACGAGGGGCTGCCGAGGGGCCGCACAGCGTGAAAGGTCAAAGGCAACTGGGACGGGACCTGGGGAGGCGGAGGGCAGGGCAGAAGCATCACGCAGGGAGCACCCCCAGCCTCAAGACGGGGGGCGCCCCCGTCCCCACCTGAGACGGGGCCCTGGGGCATCCGGACTCACCTAAGGACAAGTTCAGGACGTCAGGACAGGCCAGGTGCGAAGGCTGCCGCTCCACCAGCTCAAACATTGGCAGCGCGCCTCCAAGGAGGGACAGCTGTCAGCAGGACACGTGCGTCAGGGGCCCCGTGGGCAGAGCGAGGCGCCATGCGCAGGCAGGAAGCCCGCCACCCCTCACCACCCAGACTCGGGACTGGAAATCCCAGTGAGGCTCCAGCAGTCTGGCCCCGCGCGCTGATCACAGGAAGGACGCACCTGGCGTCCAAGGACCAGGCAAGGCGCGCAAGACGCCGTGTGGCCGAGCACCAGCGGAGCAGGGGAGGAAGGACCCCCAGACCCGCACAGGGGCGGGGCCCCACCAACCTTTTTCACTTGCTGGCACCAGTCGTTAAAGTCGTCCTCGGTCCCACAGAAAAACCCCTGAAACCAAAGCCAGCAGTAAGCGAAGAGTGGCACACACGTCCAACCTGCCGGCCCCCCTGTGTGTCCTGGACGTGGTGGCCACCGCACACCCGGCCCCCTTCGCCTCTCCATCCCCTACGCCCCTCTACGGGCTTCATCCATGGCTCCACCCTCACCCTCTGCTTGGACTGACTGGGGAGTGAGCTGGTCACAATGACAAGTCAGGGCAAAGCAGAGAGCTCGCCCCTCCCCGTGCTCCTGGGGCTGGGCCGCAGGCCTTAGTGGCCCACAGCATGCGGCACAACAGGATAAGCGGACCCCGTCCCCCTGGAGCTACCGTCTGCAGGGCTCCAGGGTTGGGATGAGCTACTGGGAATGCTCAACCCGCCACGTGGAGAAGCCGGGGAACCACAGAGAAGCACCCAGGGCTCTTCTCAGGGCCCTGGTGTGAGAACACGCGGGATGTGGCCGGAAGACGGAGGCCTGTTTTCCCGGAGCTGCTGTCCTCCACAGCCACGAGAGCCGGGATGCACGCTCCCACCTGACCTGATGTTCACGAGCTCACGGCGGGGTGGCGGTGGGGGGGGGCTCCTGTGACAGCAGAGCCCCCACGCGCCAGCCCGCCGCCACCAACCTCAGGGCGCGACCGAGACCCATGGGCAGTGCGTCTGGGGCCGTCCCTTCTCAGGACCGAGTGCCTCATCGTGTCCACAACTCAGTTAATCACTCCCCTAGGGGTGCTATGATTCATATAGGTGTTTTTGGCCTCCTTCAAACCTATTTTGAGAACAACCAACAATTCCAGCCGTGTAATCAGAAGAGAGCAAGCGAGGAGGTTCATTCCTAGGGACTGCCATGCAGACTGGGCTACTCTAAAGAGTGAAGACAGACCAAGAAGCCCCGCAGGGGTGCTGCAGGGCAGCGAGGAGAGCGGGGCCGTGGCAGCGACACGGGACACTTGCGCACACATGCCTGCCTGGGCCACACCTGAGGCTGCCAGCCCTTTGTGCTCTTTTGAGTTCTAAGCCACGTGAGCATAAAACTTATTCCAAAACGCTGAGATTACAGAAATGGGGATGCTTTCCTTCTCATCCTAAAGCAGCAGCAGGACTCGGCACAAATGCCTCAGGACACCTGGGCACAAGCGCACGCAGCTGGCGACAGCGGGACCAGGCGGGGGACGCACCACAGCGATGGACGGGTCGAGCTCTGCGATGCTCATCCTGCTGGGCGAGTGCTGGCAGTGGAAGCTCTCATCCGGGATCGGGCAGTGCTCAGCGGCCTGCAGGGCCGGCTGCGTGGTGTGAGGGTCCAGGTAGATGAGCTCCTCACCTGGGCGGGCAGCAGGCAGGTCAGCGGGAGGCGGACAGAGCTGCCTCACCACAGCCACCAACGCCGCGCGGCTGGACGGGAAAAGGGCACACGTCGCGCCGGCCAGGTGGGGGCACGCTGCCTGTCGGGGGTGGGGCCTGCCCGAGCGGCCACGCCCTTCCTCTGACGTCACTGCGGAGCCCACTCACCCACGTAGCCGATGAAATAGCGGGCGCTGTTGGGCTTCCCTCCGATCACGCCCAGGGACTGGGGCATCGTGAAGCAGCGCTGCGGGCCGGGAGACAGGCCGGGCGCTGAGCGAGGGGCTTCCCGCTCCCCCGCAGCGCCAGGCGCCGGCGACCGCACACGAAGACCAGACCCGCGGGGTGCGGGCTCCGGACGCCGAGGCTGCAGGTCCTCAGGAAAGCCCCGGACAGCCGGGAGGGCCAAGGGGAGGCTGGGGAGGCGCAGGCAGGGCCGGCCCAGCCTGCACGCACGCCCGGGCGGACAGGCGCCGGGCGTGGCCGGCGCGCCGCGGGGGCGGGGGGGCGGAGATGTAGACGGGAGGCCAGCAGCTCCACGACAGCAAGAGGGGCAAGGGCCGCGGGAGGTGGCAGCAGGGACGAGCGAGCTGGCGGGGGCCGGGGGCCCGCAGGGCGGTCAGAGGGCTGGGCCGGGCAAGACGGCGACAGCTGGAGCTTCCGGGAGGACGCGGGGCCTCAGGCCCCCGGTGGGCAGGGAGGACAGGCGGGAGGGCACCGGCCAGCACAGACCCACCTTCAGGGTCTCCGCGTAGGCCGCATTGATGTCCGTGAGCCCCAGGCGCAGCGGGACCAGCAGCACCAGCGGTCTCCATGGCGACGGCCTGCTGGCGACCTCGGGCCGGGCCGGGAGCCCGTTACAGCGCGGCTCAGAACCTGCAGGAAGCGCTGCGGCCCCGGCACAAGGCAGGCTGCTCCCGCACAACCTTCCTGAAAAAGGGACACGTGCTTTTATGGGCTAAACGAAGTAGGCAGAAGTTCACCCAAGAGAAACAGGTACAGGATTTACACTGTTAACAGTAAACGAGTATAAAAAGGTCAAGGCGCTTGAAGTGCACCTCAAACGTGCAAAACAAAGTATAAACACTAACGCTGCTGCCCAGAGGGGAAAAAAAAATCTGCACATTTTCTATGCGTTTAACTTAAATTTTTTATTGTGAAGTAAAGCACACAAGCAAAATAATGCAAGAAAACATTTACATGCACCTTAGAAGCAATAATAAAACAAGCAGCACGGAGCCACCAGCCTGGTGGACGCAGCACTGACCCAGGGCCCCTCTGGTCCCCCCTCAGCAAGGAGAGCATCGAGCGATAACTTTTCTCCTTCCTTTTTCTTCTGTCTAAACACACTGGGTAATCCTTCAATAATCGGATTAACTACGGGGTTCAGTGGTAGGAGAGAGCCACTCCAGTACCCCAAGCACACCAGGCACCCTGTCCGTGGTTCCTAAACACCTTTCCCCACTAAAAGGAACCAAGGGGAAAATGGCTGATTCCAGGGATGGGGCAGGGAATGTACCAGGTGAGCCTGAGTCTAGTTAATGCCAGAAAGAGAACGCTGAACAACAAAAACGACAGGACTCTGTCAAAGAGGCAGCCGAATTGGGGACAAGGAGTAAGTAATGACCATAAGGGATAACACCTTGAATTAAAAAGAATCCACGAAGCTGCCGGCTCTAAAAACAGGTCTTCCAAATGTAAATAAGGCGAGGGCAGAGGGGAGAACAGAGGGCTCTTTCCAAGAAGAGCGCCAGCAGATAAACTGGAAGGGGTGCACGCACTAGAGAGACCACTGTTTCAGACCCGACGTAGTAAATCCTCAGTGCGTGTAACGTATCCCCTCCAGATCACTCGCGAGCCGGTAGGCACCAGGGGCGTGTCCTAAACATGTGACCGAGGCAGCGCTACTGACAGGGAGCAAGCCGTTTCCGGGTCGCTCTACTGTGGACACTGCCACCAGGCACGCTCCTGGTCAACAGGCCCGATCCAAACCTAAACGGGCCTGTGTCACAAAGCCTCCATAAACTCCAGAAGGCCCAGGCACATACATCTCCCCCATCGGGCTGCTCCTGAGGTGTGTCCTTAAACACACCTGGGGCCTAGTGAGTGACGTGCTCCTGAGTTCTCCCAGCCGCTCCAGCAAAGTAACAGAGCCAAGGAGATGGTCGTGGGAACCTCCAACCCATAGCCAGTCTGTCGGAAGCACAGGTGACCACCTGCACTGGCCGCTGGGGTCTTAAGTTGGGGGCGGGGGGGCAGTCTGTGGGTCTGATCCCACCTCCAGGTGTGTAGACAGGGCCAGAACTGATCTGAACTGCAGGATGCCCATTCATCTGCACTTTTTATGATCTGGTCACCAGTATTAAAGGTACGTGTTTTCTCCTGAGTTCAGTACACATCAGATTCTGATATGTAGTCTGTAAACTTGACTCTTTTTGACCCAAAAGCTAAAACAGACGTTTGACATTTCTAGGTAGTAAGAGTTTGTCCTTTTTTCTATCTATTCTGCATTAGTTTATATAAATGTCCCATGGACATTTTTGAAAAAGTATGCTCTGCTACCAGAATCTAGGATTTGACACATGTTCCACTAAACTCTCTTACTGTATTATTCATATCCTTGTAACTTTATTTTTATATATTCAATCTGCCATACTGTCTCTCTTAATTTACTATAAGTTTTGCTTTGCTGATTCTGAGGCTCTTTT
>NW_006797916.1:2259969-2261823 GCF_000442215.2 Lipotes vexillifer | reverse complement strand
GTACGCGGGCCTCTCACTGTTGTGGCCTCTCCCGTTGCGGAGCACAGGCTCCGGACGCGCAGGCTCAGCGGCCATGGCTCACGGGCCCAGCCGCTCTGCGGCACGTGAGTTCTTCCCGGACTGGGGCACGAACCCATGTCCCCTGCATCGGCAGGCGGACTCTCAACCACTGCGCCACCTGGGAAGCCCTGAGGCTCTTTTGTGATGAGAACATTTTCCTTGCTGACTAGATGGTCACCACTAGCGCGGCCCCTCTGGTGCCTCTGGAACAAGCGCAGGGAAGCAGGGCTGTCGTTGCTGAGCTCGGGGCTCACTGCGTCCTCGCGTGGCCTGTCCCATACAAACGCCCTGTTAGTAAGGGGTGGGTTTCTGGCTGTACCATGCCATTTGTAGTTTTCTAGCCCCATTAGCATTGTCAACGTGTCTAAATTCTCTGCTTTTCCATCAGGAGACCTCATGAACCCAGGTACTCCTCAGAATTCTCGACACTTCCAGTAGCGCCTGGCGTGGCCGGAGGACGAGATGTGGCCACAGGGCCAGTTTGAATCGCCCTTCTTCGTGGCACATCAGGGCACTCACAGGGCCTTGCAGCTGAACCCAGCACATAGGCGTCAATTATTTGTAACGAAGACGCAGAAGCAGCGTGGGGTACCAAGTGGCCTTCCGCTCAGCCTGGCCGGCACCACCCTCAAGGGCCCACGGGCCAGGCAGGGAAGCGAGCTGCCCTGGTCCCATCCGCCACGACACCGCGCTCTGTGGCTCACTTACTGATGTCCTCCATCACCACTGTGTTGTCCATCGCTACATGAACAGCCAGGGCGCTCCACGTGTCGAAGACGGCGAGCTTCCTACCAGAGAGGGCAGAACACACTGATGAGCCTTCACAGCTCAAAGACCTGTGGCCTCTGCCGGCCGCTGCTTCTCGCCCGGGCCCCACGCTTGCCACACCCAGCCGCCACCGTGCAGGGCAGGTCCTGTGTAGGAGCCTGCCAGGGTGCCACTTCCCGATCAGGCTGGACACGGGCAACAACCAGAATGTGAGCCCAGGTCTGGGACGCTGCCCGAGGCAGGCCCAGCCCCGTCGTATCCCCCAGGACCCCTGAGCCAACAGCCGGCTTGAGTTCTCACAGAGAACCTGCAGGTGACAGAGAGCCCAGCAGGGAGTCACCGTGCTGGGTGGGTCACTGTGGCCGAGGAATTACAGTTCTGAAAGAGGAGCAGATTCCGCGACCGAAGGCACGACGGGAGGGCCTCTGAGCTCATCTCGGGGGCTGTGCAGGGGCTCCCCAGGTGAGAGCGCACCCAGCGCACCTGGGGACACAGGTGGAGGGTGGAGGCCCCTGGTCTCCTGGTGGGAAGGCCAGAGTGGATGCCACCTGCAGGGCTCCACCGGCTACCTCCCTCCCCTCCCTCCCGGGCTCACCGAGGGCCAGGTGGGCCCCCGTGCTGAGAGACACGGACATACAGGAAACCAAGTCCCAGGAGAGGCTGATGCTCCAGGGGAGCTAAGTGCCTGGGGAAAGCACAGAGCAGGGGCAGAGGGGAGGGCGCTCCTCTGACGCAGGCGCAGGGGGGCCTGGGTGGGAGAGGCCTTGGCGCAGAGGCCCGGGGAGCAACGCGGCAGACCTTGGGGGGCGCTCCAGGCGAAGGGCACAGCACTGCAGGGGGAGGACAGGGCCGGCACGCTGGCCTGTGCCTGCCGCCCTCCTGGGAGCAGCGGAAAACCCCAGGACAGCTGAGAGAAGAGGACCAGATGGCCACCGTGTTTCTTGAGGATGTGACTCTGCTGCAGTTTGGAGGGAGACGCCAGGATGGCGGAGAGAGAAGGCGGTGAGGTGGGGGCTGGGGGCAGGG